>NW_028292582.1:13042225-13194272 GCF_029948245.1 Actinia tenebrosa
GTTGATCTTAGTTTACATAGGTTATTATTGGAACTTTAAGTAAAAATAATAAAATCGGTTCGTGTAATCCTCGTAGCGGTTAAACAGAATGCAATGTTTGTCCGAATCTTTAAGCTATTTTTAGAATCAGTGCGCTGCGTAATTGCTGGCTTTCGATTCACTCAGCTGATAAAAGTCTTTGAAGCTCATCTGCTCCACATGATGCTCAAACACTGACCACCATGTGCTGTCAGCCAGAAAGAATTATATTGAAAACTTGAGATTCAGCTGATGAACATTCTGCACGAGACATTTGTAAGGGTTTGGCCGGGAGGGGTCTGGTAACAGGACTCACACCAATCTCGTTCCCAATCTTGCGGCTTTAAAGCTGTTTTAATGCCGGAAGACTCACGAGGCGAAATTCATCTTCTTCACAAAACCTACTCACCGATTTCCTCTCCATTTTCTAATACAGTGCATTGAAAACCTCTCACTTGTTGAAGACGCTGACACATTATCGATAACATCGCGACAAAGCCTAGCAAGCGTGCGGTAAGAATCACAAATATTCGGGTCTACTAAAGTGTATTGATGGTTTTCACGGCGGCCATGTTGGAGAAACTTAACAAAAGAATTGTCAATGAATTCTTTTGTTATATCCTCCAACATGGCCGCCGTGTCTTTTGTTATTTAATTCTCTTGAGAATGGCTGAAAACCATCAATTCTTCGTTTGGAATAGACGTCATAGCCGACATGTTGGAAGAATTTGACAAAAGACTTTTCAATGAATTCTTTTGTTATATCTTCCAACGTGGCGGACATCCCTTTTGTTATTGTGCTCTCTTGGGATTGATTGCAAACCAAGAATTAGTCAAATATCTATTTCACGGGTTTAATGACTTCACTCTATGAGAAAAGAAATTTGCAATAACCTTTCTATGAACTCTGAGTAAGACAACGGCGTATTATACGAGATATTTTACTGCCCCAGAAAAGCTTCGTATATTTAATAATGCCTCCTTTGAAATCACACTCATTAACATAGCGGAAGTTAAACCATGCTGCACCAAACTGTCATACTTTGGGTGATGAATAGCGATAACAAGGTTTTTATTCACTTTAGCTTTCTCTGCTTTTCTACACATTTTTCAATAAAAATTGTCTTTTTCCAACACATTAGAACTCATGACCGTGTTTCCATATCTGGTAAAGAATCCTGTTCATTTACATAAACTTTATCCTGAACTTCCTCTGCAAAACTTAATCTTTATTATTTCTATACAAAATGAAATAATTTACCCAAGCGTTACTAATAAATACTACTCTTCCTTGTAGACTGAGGCGCTTTTTTTAATCGCCTTCTTAGCGCCAGTCTGTTATGTTAACCGCAAGTGCATTTCAAATCGATCACGTGATGCAAATGTTGTACCACGTGAACAAGGTTATTTACACCACGTGATAGAAACTTGAGAGCACTTCGGTCACTTGATATTAAAAACTATTTTTTACATAGAGTATTGACAGTTTGAATTGCATTATAAGAAATCAAAAGTCAAATAGAGATGAAAAACAATGATTTGTAAATTATAAAAACACGCCCAATAAAGGAACAAAATAATTGAATATTAAGAAATAAAATAAATAATAAAACTAATTAAGAGCAAGAAATATCAAACAACCCGCTTTTGAGTATTTTTGCGTTGCTAAGGAATCGATAGCATAGCAACGATGCCCGGTTCTTTTATACCTTGTGATTAATTAGCATGTTCGTGTTTTTTTTTCTTGGTAATTTTTTTCAAGGTCGGACTCGAGACTTTTCACTGACGACGTCGATATAAAATACTGCAAAGCGTTGAATGCTTGTAAGCTACCAAAGGTAAGGAATCCTATCGTTATTCTGATATTTTCATAGCTTATAACCACCGCAAGGACAGCAATAGTGTTGCTTAATTAACGGTGAACTGAAAGCATGTAAAGGCGCCTCTGGCCGTCGCTATACGCTCCATACTGAACACCAAGTTATCTATTTACTTCATATTTTTAAACGAAGAATAAATGCATTAAGTTCCTGAGAATTTATGGTCTGTATGAATTCCATTTTAAGCTATTTTAGAGCTAGTTTATATTTATATAACTACTCACTGTTCTCCAATAACAAAGAAAAAATAGATCTATTTGCGGTACTTTCGGTTACCTACATTTTAATTTTGAATTTCGATCTTATACCACTTTCCAATATAAGTACAAATTTACGTCAATTTTTAAAATTTTTGCTCAGATAACAAGAAAACTTGCCTGAAAACGACTGACGGCCTAGCTAAGGACCGTCGAAAAGCTTGATTTGAAAAATTGCTATATAGCATCCCTAGAAACCACAACGAATGCTATTAAACTTAACTTTGTGTTTATTGGATATTTAGTTTATATTATTATTTACTGAGCACGATTTTTGTCATATCGGAATCTTTTTATACTCTGTCAAGTGTTTTCTGAGCCTTTCGTGTCTTTATTTTAGAACAAGTCCTTGAGGCTTTTAAAATTATTTAGTTTAACGTTTAGTTTTCTGGTCAGTATGTAAATTAATCATGGACCGACAGAAGCCGACGGATGGATGGAAAGATACCAGAATGGATAGGAGGGATGGGATGGAATGGATAAATGAATACATGGGATGGCTAGATACACAAACCAGCCAAGCAGTCGCTAAATGGTTCCTTTATACAGTAATCAAAACATATATCCAACTACCTATCATTTGAAGGGAATGCGCAAGCAAACTCACTGAATATTTTACTGCGTGAATCATACATTCCCAGCTCGTGCAAAATATCTCTTCTCCTTTCATGTATAAATAATATATTTTCTATTTTACTTCTAGATACGTTACGCGAAACTTGAGCGTCTGTTCGAACGACTACTAGACATCCGTTTTCTCAGCATCGACTTTCTCAACACGTTTCTCATCACCTACCGCGTGTTCACGCACGCCACGAACTTCCTTGATACTCTAATTCAGTTCTACTACACGCGAAACACAAGAGATACACCGTCTCCTCTCAATGAAGTCTTTTCGCCGATAGCTCGAAAAACACGGTCAGTGTCGCTCCCTAGTGACAGAAGCAACGACAAGAAACGAGGTTAGTAATGATAATACAAATAATAAATAGTTCTTGAAAGCGCATCTAACAAAAGTCTCGATGGGCCTTTTTCACGCGGCAGCCATGTTGGTTTGAACAATAGATTCCACCACGCGAAGCCTCAAATTCAAGCGCTTGAGAATTAATTTATGCTGAGGAAACAAAGGTTTTTTACTCCCATGAGAATAAACATGGCCGCCGTGTGATAAAGTCTCCATGCTTTTAACAAATGAAGCCTCAAACAGCAGCAGGTTACGATAAGTAGAAGGTATATAGAAAATATAGTTTCTAAACTCCTGTTAAACAGGAAAGGTTTGAGTGCAGATTTAAAAGCAGGAAGTACTTTACGGCATCAGGTAGATTATTCCAAAGTTAGTAGAAGTGTAGAATAGAGTTGTTTATGGCAGCCATGTTGTAACGCAATGACAATGCAATGTGTTTGTATTGACGAGAAATTTCACCACTTCCTAAAGAAGAATAGTTATGTCCTTCAACATGGCGGCCGTAAATTAAATCTGACTGTCTATAATCTTCTAACTTTCAGTAAGCCTCATGAATTCATAGGGGAAAAAATAATTGCATATTTTATCCTCGTCTTGGAGCTAGATTTTCGATCGTGAATAATTTTATTTGTGCTAGTCAACTGACTTTTCTTGTTGCCGTCAATGAAATACTTGAACTCTCTATGATATCTGTAAAAAATGAAAACCAAAATATTATTGGTAAAATTGGTTAAAAAATATTGGAACAACACTGAGAACATGAGACCTAAAAGCCAGGTGTTCAAAAACGAGCACTGTCTCATGCACGCTACAAAGCGATATACCTTTTAGAGCGGCATCCAGCATGTGAAGATCTTGATAACACTTTTCTTAGCTTTTTTTAGCTCTTCTTTTTTAAAAATTTTTTTAAGAAAATGCCAATTTTGATAATTGTTCCTTTTTTTAGTCTCGTTCTAAATGATATACTAGTCTAGCGTCGAGTAATTGTTCTTAATTTACGATTCCCTGCTTTGTTTTCAAAAAAGAGAGAGTTATCTTCTCCTGAAATAGAGCTTTTAAGCTGTAACGTATTTTCGGATCCAGCTGCTTTAAAAAAAGGCGCTTTAATAAAGCGAAAATTGTTCTAATTTCTTTAACCTTTATCAGGAACGATTTTAACTTCTTTCTTTTTCAAACCAGATATATCTTTGTTTGGAGATTAAAATGTTGAATTTACACTGCAATTGTGATTTTAAGTTGGCATAAAAAGGCGGGAAATTGATCGCGCACGCGTCTGGCAGCTGACATATACCAAAGATTCTGATTGGATGATTTAAAAAATGTTGATTGATTGCGGGAAATTGATCGCACGCGTCTGTGTAGCTGACACATATCAATGATTAAGATTGGATGATTTATAACAAAAATATTTATTGGTTCAGTTAAAAGACGGGAAATCAGTAGCTGACATTTATAAAATACTCGCGTCTGCAGCTGACAAGTATCAAAAACTCCGATCTGCTGATTTTTAACACAAATGCTGATTGGTTAATTACTTGTTTACATTTAAAAAAATATTTTGTATGTCTTGCAGGAGGTCGTAATCGTGAAAAGAAGACATCACCCCAAGAAATATCTATCACCGTGTCAGGAGCCAAGATGGCGAATCCTAACTGTAATTCAACTCATTTGAACTCCAACGTTGAAGAACCTCAGAAATCTCCTTCACGTCTCATGCCAAATGCTTACCACTCTTATCGGCGACATTCCTCTCCATCTGCCTTAGGAGACAGCGCAGCGTTCGAGTTTCCCGCCACCGCTGGCGACGTACAAAGCCCGACTGAGGAAGTACCCGAAAAACAAACAAGAAATCAAAGCTCACCTTTTCTTACGTGTGGGAATATTCGATCGCGCGCGCAGAGTACAAGTTCTGACTTGACTCAACGTGCGATGTCTGTTTCGCGGTGTCCCGATGAGACATACAGTCTGTCTTCATCGTCTACGGATGAGGAAGATGACCCAAGGTTTGAGCTTCAGTCTCCACCAAAGCTTCGCACTCGGCACCGAGCATGTTCGTCAGGACAAATTCTCGTCACGTCGCCGACTGTGGACGAAGATTCGGAATCAGAGATTGGACCAGATCCATTTAGTCCGTTAGCCACCCTTAATGCTCCACCTAACACACCTCTAACGGTATCCTCGTCATCGCATTGTATTCGCCAGTTTGGTTCTGACCAGGAAAGCCCTATCGAGAAGGCCAGGAAGAAGGTACTTAGTGTAATGGGAATAGGCCAAGAAACAGAAATTGGATCGCCGAAGAACACTAAATCTAACAGCCGCCCCCAGAGTCCCGATGTATGCGAATCTCCGGGAGTTCCTCCCTTAGTTAGTGAGGAAGACGTCAATCTAAGTCCGGAATTGCTTCGGGCAAACCTCGGCAACCGTCGGCCCAGCTCGCCCTCACGATTTGCTAAATTCGTTAAGGAAGCCGAGGAACGCCTTTCTGGAATTACCTCGCCGCGTCGACCAAGTTCCCCAGGTTTGCAAACCATGGATCGCCGACCGAGTGTTTCAATGTCTCCTTTAAATTCCCCGCGCTCGCCTCGTTCTCCTTTGTCTCCTTCGACCAACAGCGTCAATGCTGGAGTAGTTGTGACCTCGTCGAAGCCCTCGAGGAGGAGGTCAAGTATTTCACAAGCTGCGGCCGCCTTCGCTGCAGCTACCGCGGGTGCTTCTCCTTCTCCTAGTTATTGCGCAAGTTCTCCTACTATACAACGATTTCGATTCGGTAAGTACCTGACATTATATTAATGTCTGTCTGTCTGTCTGTCGGTCTGTCTGTCTGTCTGTCGATGTTTATGTCTGCATGTCTCTCTGTCAGTCGGCCTGTCGACCTATCTTATTTCCTATCTATTGATGTTTCTGTCTGTCTGCTTATCTTGTCTGTCAGTCTGTCTGTCACAGACTGCCCAATTGGACATTGTTTGTTTATTCGTCATTTAAATGGGATGTTTGTATTTACGTACCTGTTCTACATACGTGGATCTGGGTCGGAAACGAAAAGGAGAGGAGGGATTGGTGATGAGGAAGTGAGACAAAGCTTCTTCCTTTCCTCTCCCCTGGCCGTAGTCCTTTACTCGTCTTTTTACCTAGTTCTTCCCATAGCTCTTTTCGCTTCTAGTAAACACTGTGTCGTTCGACCATGTTCAATACTGTAAGTTGTTACGTCACTAACCATTGTACTGACTGTGATTGATTCCAGGGTTGACTGTACGTCACATCCTGTCACATGACACGCATCTGGCTACGATGAGAGTCCTTACAGTATTACGTCACTGGGTCACCAAACACCCCGAGGTAAGATTTCTAAGGAAATAATTGGTCATACATCTGATAGAAACCATCTTATAGGTGTCATAAAACAAACAAGTGGACTAATAATCATTCTGCGTTCCGATCGGCTAACCTATACGTGCCCATCCCATAATAAAGCTTGGGCTGCCTGTGGGAATGAATTCTTTCTCATGTAAAACGATTGTATCTGTCCTTCCATCTAACATGGCTGCCGTCACGTGGTGGTGCAAAACCTCTATAGCTGTTTCAGTTGGAATTGGATTTGTTGGAGTCTACTGAAGCTGATTGCCCTCAAAGAAGAATTTTAAACATATTAATTATTGGACTGAGATTTTATCAACGTAGGTCCTTCTCGACCCCCTCCCCTCCCCCCTCAAAAACTTTTTTGTACCCCGTGTATTAGATTAGTAGGAATGGAATTTCGAACAGCATACAGTAGTGGAAAAAAAATTTTCACCGACATCAGGTGTTGTTATTGACTATATATGCATGATAATCATGATAATGTTTCGTTTTCTAGGATTTTGATTCTGACACCAAGCTACGAGAGCAGCTTATTTCGTTTATGGATGAGATTCTACACCATGGAGGCTCTTCGAATCTTGAACAAAAGTTCGCTGCAGCAATCATCAGGTACCACGTGGATATGTGTCACGTGACTCTTCCCCAGGTCAACTGTCAATAAACCACGTGATAAACCAACAATCAATTAACCACGGGATGGAGCTTGGGCCAGTGACCAACAAATCACGTGACCAGCGCAGCTGCTGAACGTCACGTGATCCCCAACATTCCATTGTTTCTTTCACACGACAATTCTTTTTTTGAATCAACTGATCTTAAATTTTATCATTTCAAGTTGGTCTCGTTCCTAATATTTATCCTTTTCTCGTAGAACACTTGAAAGGAAACACGAAAATTCCAACTTCGAAAATCTTCTTCTTAAGCAGGTATGCGATGAATGATTTTGTATTAAAAACAACCCCTGAAACAACCTCTGGGCTTATCTAAGTCAGGACATGATTAACTCACAGATCAAACTGAAATTTAGAGTGTTGGTCCACGACTGATTTAAATACCTTCCGCATAAATTATCTACCACTCATCGCAAGAAATCGGTCAAGAGCACACCTTGTGCTTTGTAACCCTCCCGACCCACCCTCATAATCCGTGTTCGGTGATGACACGTTCTTCTTCAACGTCGGGTTCTTTTGCACTTATTCTTCGGTAAACTACGTTCTCTTAGGGGAAGCATATAGGAGGACGTAATATATATAAACATTGCTATTGTTTTATCAATGTGCCAACTATTTTAACAATAGGTTTTGTCACTTCGGATTGGCCAATAGATTTATGGTTGGCAAAAAAAAAAAAAAATTGGAATAACAAAAAATGATAATAAAATAATAATGATAATAATAAATAATGATAATAATAAATAATTTAAAATAATGATAATAATACTAACAATAATAAAAAGATTTATGGTTGGCAATTTAAATAACAATCATCCAAAACAAATTTCGCTATCGCACGCCTGTCTGTACAAATCTGCAAGCAGGATGGCGACAAAAGCACCCGACTGACATGATACTTCACGTCGTGTTAACTTACGAGCCGCGTTTGTCCCCATATCCAATTATCATTACAATGAAGTAGAGAGGATATAATATCGTTTTTGTTTCTTCTTATTTATAGCCGGCTCAAGTCGATCCCAACAGCTTCGATAAGATCTCCGCTACCCAGCTTGCTGAACAGCTCACTCACATCGAACATCAACTTTTCTCTAGAATACCAGCCCAGTAAGTCTTACTTGTACCTTAACTATGGACCCTTTTTGTTCGAAATGTTTGAGAATTGACCTCTTTACCTTCAATGTAATGTTTACCCATTTGAGACCACGTGTTTCCGGCTCTTGAGAATAAGCAACCGTTAAACAAAGAAATGGTACTCTAGGGAATGGCATGTGGTCTGACCCCTTTAACCCAAGCTAAAGGGGTCTATAAATTGGATTCTTAGTTCAGTTGAGCTACATTTATATTTATGTATATTTTTTCACTTTTTATTTTTTTTCACTATTAAAAAAATTAGTATGCTCAAGGCGGTAAAATGCACGCATGCGTACTCACTTTCCTCTGGTGTCAATAGACCTTTTCACTGATACGGCGGCCATCTTGAATTCTATTGTTATAAAGACATGGGATGCAAAGGAGCAAATACTGGAAAATTCATAGACTGCACAGCTGTCAGGATGTCTTTTAATATAACATTACGGTTTTCAATGAGAAGCACATCTAAAAAGCAATCGAATTTGCTGGTAGCTGAAACAATATGTAAAACACCAAGATTACAAATCATTTGAAAACATAACCCCGCCACTCTATGCTTTATAAATTTCTACGTGTTTGACCTCTCGACATCCCATAATTCAAGATGGCCGCCGTATCAGTAAAAATATCTATACTATGTAGAGATTCTGTACGAAAAGAAACCGGCTCAAATTTACTATTTTTTTCTTTGATTTCCTTTATCTAGTGAATTTCTTAATTTAGCATGGATGAAAACGAACAAGAATACTCTTGCGCCGAACATCTTAAGAGTCAGTCAGCGGTTTAACGAGGTAGGATACAAGAATTTAAAGGATTGAAGGACTGGGGCGAGCTACATTCCAAAATATCTGTACTTACAGACTATTATTACAGACTCCTCTACTCAGGGTTAATCTTATTTTAGTGTATATCCACAAATATTAACAGTATACAGCTATTTCAAAAAGGTTGAATACTGCATACTGAATAGTGCATTCCAAGACAAAAATATATTTCACACAAAATCGAAATCGAGGCAAAACCTGAGCAACCTTGATCTTTTTTTATATTTGTTCGCATAGTTTATTTTTTTCTATTTTTTTATTTTTAATTTATTTTCAGGCCAGTGCTTTAGTTGCTTCGGAAATTCTGAAGCGCCAAACGCCGTCAGCGCGCGCAACGGTCATCGAGAAATGGGCCAACGTGGCGGAAACATGTAGAGACTTGCACAACTTCAACTCTGTATTAGAAATCACTTCAGCCTTCCTAAGCAGCTCTGTGTTTCGACTTAAAAAGACTTGGGAAAAGGTCTCTAAACAGGTACTTAACAGTGACTGGCTATGTTATACGTCATATTCATATCTCTGGGAGATAGGGGGGACATTGGTACTCAAACTTGAAAACGAGTGTAATTGGTCTTGAGCAAAAAAATTCATTAAATCCTTAATTCGTTTTGACTAACTTCTTTGAAATACGATATGTGCTTTCGTTCTCGTAGGCTCGTTCGCAAATCGATAAACTTCAAAAAATTGTCAGCGCTGAGGGACGTTTCAAGAACTTGCGGGATGCACTGAGATGGTGAGTTGTGCTCAGAAACATGCTAGTCTTATACAGGAATTTGGGTTGCCTGTGGATTGCCTGTGCGTCACATGAATGCGAAACCATGAGATTTAAATGATTTTTGGATCTTCTCCCTTGACAATGTATTGGTAAAGACCCCTTTAAAAAATTCCACGATGCCTTATTTTTCGCGTTTGACGTCAAATATATTCTTTTGGGAAAAACATTAATGAAAATTCAAAATAATAAATGAGCTTAAAGAGCGAAAAATAGAGCATTGTGGGAGTTATTAAAGAAGCCTATAAATCAGTTGAATATCTCATTGCCAGCATTCGAAGACTGGCAAACACTGCCCGTCATGTGATATCGAGCAGACGGCCTTCTATTGCTTCTTTTTAATTAGCTAAATGAATCTCATAAATCTTAATGCCAGCCTACAATGACACTTTCCGCGATGCTCCTTATATAGTCATACACGCACATTTCTACAGAAATCTTGCAATAGATCAGACCCTTTTAGCTTCGTTGTTTGTTGTGCACATTTCAGACCATGTGACGCCACTCTTGGGAGTTGATTTTTTTCATGTGTAAATATTTCAATATCAAAGCTATAGGTTTATGCTATGTCCATATTTATATTTGATATTGATTACGTAATGTTTGCCCTTATCAGTGCTGACCCTCCCTGTGTACCATATCTTGGATTCTACCTTACGGATCTGGCCTTCATTGAGGACGGGACGCCGGACTGTACGGAGGAAGGACTGATAAACTTCTCGAAAATGCGAATGGTACGTTAAGCTGTGCACGTCCTGTTTATATTATTGAAATTGGCTCCAAAGGGAGGTCTCATTTACCCATTTAACACCTACATTCCAATGCTTTCCAATGTTTTTACCGACACTGAGGACATAAGCAAATTCCAGTTATTTTATATTTTCAAGATCCTCTTCATAATCCATGTTTTTTTTTTCCTTCCCTTTCTCCCTTCCTTCTCATTTTTCTTCTCATTTTTCTTCTCTCCTCATCCTTCTGCATCAAACCTCCCTCCCTTTCTATTTCCTTTTTTTCCTTTTTCATTATTATCAGCATCAACATCATCACCATCATCATCATCACAATCTTCATCATCAATAATGATGATTATGTTATCCTGAAGGATTTTATTGTGTATTTTTAGATTGCGCAAGTAATCCAAGAGATTCGCCATTATCAGCAGACGACGTACTCGATAGAATGTGATGCAAAGGTATAATACGTTTGGCCTTATTGGATCCCTTATCCCTCTATTGTTGAGCGCAAAATCACTGATTCATCGGAACTAGGCAATCAATAGACCTCTTTGGCTGGGGGTAATGTTTTCCCATTTCAGACCACGTGTCATTTCTTTGAGAATAAGATTCTTTGTTTGAGCTGTATCCATATTCATGTGTCTTCTCATGTGCAACCGAGCGCAAACCTTAAACAAAGAAATAATGCTCTAGGGAATGACATGTGGTCTGAAATGAGAAAACATTACGTCAGAGCCGAAGAGGTCTATTTTGGGAACATTTCGCCCAAAAGCATGATGCGTGAATACACGGGAAAAATTTGAGAAAGATCTATAAACAACCCACAATCCAGCCAATCGGCATCACCAAGCTACGAAATCACGAAATCACAAACCAAAGCACCCACCTCTAACGAAAAAAACTCTTCATTTTGTAGGTCATCCATTACTTGATGGCGAAAGACCTTTTGATGGATGAGGACACATTATACAAAACATCGCTTCTTCTCGAACCAAGAAAAAGGAGTTCGTCCAAGACAAAACAACCGATTGAGACTGCTATTTGATCCTGAAGAAGTGGGGGAGGTCCCACCTCCAGCAAGTTGATACTATCATCTTTTCCTCGGATGGTTTTAATAGCTGAAATTAAGCCATTCGCCTTATTGGATAATGATGCGCTCGATTGACAGACATTCAATTGGTCTTTCCATGTACTAAGTACACTAGCTATTGGATATCAATTAAAGCGTTTGATTGATCTCAAGGGTTTCCCCATGACATCGATAGGTTTCATTGGAAGGCATTTAAAGGCTGTTTCCATGGTGACATCAAGGTTACATGCTATTGGATATGGATGCTTTTGATTGACATTCACATAAAGGGTTTTCCATGACAATGACCGACTTGATTGGTCTGTTTCCATGGTGACATCAAGGTTACATGCTATTGGATATGGATGCCTTTGATTGACATTCACATAAAGGGTTTTTCATTGGGCTGTTTCCATGGTGACATAAAGGCTACACGCTATTGGATATCGATAAGCTTGATTGACAGCCAGTTAAAGGGTATTATGATGTTGGTACATTTTCCTGGAGTTACCATATCAAACCATGGCTTTAATGGATTTCATGAAAACATCTTTTATCGAGAGACCTTGTGATTTTTTGGAACTAGAATACGAACACCATTTAAGTTGTTTTCCTGTAGTCTTGTTTTTCTAGTTCAAACCCGGTTTGGTGGCATATCATTTCGGAGGAACTTGCTTTGATCATACGTCTATTCTCGTTTTTCCGCCGGTTAAAAACCGGTTTAATTAGTGGGATTTCCGAGGAGGAACTTACATTGTTCATCATATGTCTACATGATATATCAAGTCGTCTCGATCTGCGGTTCTACTTGTTTTTCCGGTTCAAAACCGGTTGCGTGTGGTGGAAAGAACTTGCATATGACGAACATCATATTCTTGATTTTCCAGTTCAAACCAGTATAAGGACTTTGAAGCATTGTCTGACGACCGTCCAATCTACAAAACAAGTGGTCTCTCCAGAACATATAACATATGCAATTCTTTATTTTCCGATTCCAAACCGGTCAGTGGAGATTTTACGAGTGTTCCTTCGTCAAGTTTATTTTGTACGCAGAAGAATAGATGGAGATAAATATTGCAGTATTGTAGAAAATTGTACGAAGCCGATTGGGGGAAAATATCGAAGGAAAATATCGAAGGAAGGAAAAAGCTTAATTTGTCCAATTAGCATAAAAATGACCTCGAGATTGAAGAGTTTTTCCAAACAAAAAAGAAAGCGCAGAAAAGCGAAAAGGCAAAATTATTAACTTGTAAATCGTAAAAAGGTTCTTTAGGTATGCCATAAACTGAAAATGCTTTTGAAAAAATATATTTACCGATAGTATTTATTTTAACTAGAACTTGATATTTATTGATATATTGATAAATTTTGCCATGCAAATTTAAGCTAATATTTGCGCTAGAAATTTATAACAAAGCTAAATGTAGAAATTATTTGTTGTAAAGAATATTGTTCATCTTCGCACAGATTGAAATAAAACAAATGCTGAGTAAAGATAGTTGTTCAATCGTATAGATAGTTCACTTGTTCGCGCGCGCGTTTTGGCGCGAATTCCCGCTAAAACCACAGAAACCCCATCAACATAAGTCTACAACATTCCACAGCTAAATAGAGTACTTAAAATCGACATTGGGAATCGAGTTAACATTTATCTATACGTTTTATTTCATGAGCCTTCAAATAATATTCAAAACACTGATTTCTTTTCATACACTTGAACTATAGTTCCAACTATTATTTCTGGGGAATTATATTAGTATTCAATAAAACATCTAGTTCTTTGGCTTTGCCTCGGAAAACAGAGAGTCTCTGTGAGAGAAAAAGGTATATTTTTCTCGAGGCCAGGTATTTAATGCTCATTGTGTGTTATAAAGGAAATGATATGTGGACTGAACTTGTAACGTCTATTGCTAACGTCAAATAAATAATCGCAATACTAAGATAACCGAAGATCCCCTTTCAAAATTATTTTGAATGCGAGAATAATAGGAAAATACAGAATAAATGGCCCAAATTCCACTTGAGAAAAAGTTTTGTATTTTTCTGTTTACTTTCAGAATAATTTTGAGGGCATTCTACGCCTCAGAGGAGATTGTATGGCTGTGAAAATTCGTATCGTATACCGTCATACCGTGTCGTGCAATGACCAAGTATTTTGATTGGCTTAGAAGACATTTCGCGGGCTCTGATTGGTTTAGCCCCTATCGTCAGTCCCGTGCAACTTGATTTCTCACAGCCATACTAAAAAATTCTACAAAAAAATGTATATCAAACAAAACAACAGAAATGCATTTGTAAAATGAAAGTTTTAAATTCGGTTCTATTCTAAAATTGCAAAAAGTTCGATCAGCTCATTTTTGATTTTAGGAAAAAACTGCTTCAAGGTTTGCAGCGTCCAACGAATCGTGGATAGAAGCAAACATCCCGGATGTGATGCCTGTTGAGGAGCCACGTCAGGAAACGTTCTAGACCCAGGCCGTATCCCCCATGAGGACAGGTGCCATATTTACGCTGGGAAAAAAAGCAGTATGGTTGTTTAGAAGCAAGTCACCTTTTCGGCCGCCTAGCCATCACGTGGTATAAATGGTGTCCTATTGTGTTACGGTCGCCAAGAAGTTCGGACATCGTTCTCGGATTTCGATACGAATTTACTGACTTTTAAACAAATTCTTTACTCGGTTTGTTTAGTTAGTTTCACTAATTACAAGAAAATATCATTTTTCTAACTTGGTTGAAGCTTTTCTTACTGCTGTTTAGAGAGATAACTAAAGAAATCGATCTTAATTTTCTATTTTTTAACGTCAGTACATTTGTACGGGAATCCGAGAACAAGGTCCGACGTTTTGGTGACCGTATCAGAATTCAACACCATTTATACCATGATGGCTAGCGCCGAAAAGGTGAATTTAAAACATTATTTTGCTTTCGCTCTTAAAGAATAGCAATAGTTTTGATTTAAAGAGAAGCTAAGCGACATACCTGGTCAGAGAACCAGTAATAAGGAGAGGGGTCAATACCCTCACGCTTGTAGCCTTCCATTAGCTCATCCTGTAAGAGGAAATTAATGATAAATATCAGTGAGGCAAAGCTAAGGACTTCTCAACCGAAGTCAACTTTTTTAGAATTTACTCAGCATTGGCCTCATTTCAGCGTCAAAAAAAACACACAAAAAAACAGCCAGCTGGTCTGAGAGAAAATGTTAGCTAATCAGAATCGAGAAAATTTGCCAAAACTGAAGTGTCACTTTTCCGCTTGAAATTATAGATTTCTAGGCCTCTAATTGACAAACATACGTTGCTGATAAGAGGTTGATAACAGTAACACAAGACTAATGAGTTTTATGCTTTTATTGCAATGGTGGACAGGTAAAAAAAATTATTTTCGCAGGTTTTATAACACCTCAGTTTTGCAGTGACGTCATTTCTACGTCACTATTTCGGATCAGCTGGAGATACTTTCAATCTACTCAAAACATAGAATACTCAGTATTATTTACGTAGTCCCATATCCTCATTGAGCCGCCAATGATTTCTCCTACACCAGGCATGAGCAGATCAACCTGGACATTATGAGAAAGAAAGTAACAAAATTTAGACAATAATTTTCCATATATAAAGGAAAAAACGAGATGGAACTTTCTGATTTGTCGTAGTTCACTGAACTAGCTTGTTAATCTGCAAAGCAATGTTGCATCGAGTTTCATGGACCGGACGTCATCTTGGTTCGATGACGTCATGCATGATGCTTACCGATTCAGTAAGTCTCCTGTCTTCAGGACATCGCTGCATGTAGAAAGACTTGATTTCAACTGGGAAGCGGCACAAAAAAATTGGCTGCAAGAAAGAAAATGTGTTACTATGACAACAGCATCCATAAATGACATCACTGGTCTGTTTTTCAAAAGGATATCAAACCGGTGCGGACGTGCCGTGACGTGGCCGTGAGGGTGTGCCTAATTGATTCAGCATTAATTTTTTTGTTAGCTGATTGGCTTAAAGGATATGGTCAGTTTCGTAATATGTCCGTGCCATGTACGATGATCTTAAGCAAAGGCGAGGGCAAATAAACATATCTCTTTATTTAAGTGTCTAGTCGCTCTAGCGCTTTCGCACTAATTGAGGACACTTTTCGTTCACACGCACTACCACTACATTTAATATTCTATGCACACAACGCTCACCTCACATGTCGATTTTTACGGAGGGAGGATACCAGAGAACCCGTAGAAAACTTTCGTAGCATAGGAGAGCACCGAACACCTCCGTCAAACAAATTCAATACTGTGCTCCAATCAGTAAGTCGAACGGCTTTGGAGGCCACATTGGTGAAAAACGACTAGTAGCGATGACGCCACCCATGCTACCCATTGCATGGCACGACATGGCATGCCCGTTTCAGTTATGCAAAGAGTGCTTCAAAGTGGGAATGGAATGGAAGCATGCGTTTGTAAAGAGAGATTTGAAAGTGAAAACGTAGTGGGAAAAGAAGAGAAAGCTGGCAGAGTCATACACCTAATCGGCTAACGTGTTGCTATGTACGTTACCACCCAATTCAAACCTTCTGGGAATAGGAGCGTTTGCTCTACGAATTCAACTCTGAAACCAAAATATAACGAACAATGAAACTTAGTCCCATGTGGTTTGAATTGGGTGGAAACGTTTATAGCAACACGTTAGCCGATTAGGTCTATTAGTAGCCAATCAGTATTCAGTTCCTACCTCGTTAATCTGGTCTGTCATTTTACGTTCGGGCATCTCTGGAATGTCCTGTGAAAACAGTAAACATAAGATAAGACGATCCATACCAACAGCAAGACACGCAGACAGAGACAGAGAGGCCGACATACAAGCAGACAGGCAAAAAGATAGACAGTTATTTCCACTTTGAGAATAGACCCTTTTCGAGTTCCAAATTACCGCTGTGTTCCTTGATTACAGACTCATTTACTCAGGCTTAGCCTCGAATCAGTGTCTAATTACTCGCAAATGCCAACGGTAAAGTAAATAATGCACAACTTCAACAATACGAACACTTTGAAACTTGACGGACCTTGACTGGAACACGTGAATATTCTTCATAAAATCGAGGCTAAGCCATGAGTAAATGAGTCTGTAATCAAGAAACACAGCGGTAATTTGGAACTTCGAAAAGGCTCTATTACGCGACCTTGACAACTAGAGTGCAAACAACATAACCGTGAAACTTTAGTAATACTAAATAGCACAATTTCATGCAATTCCATTGTTTTCTATTGTTTAATTAGCACTATTTTGTACTATTTAGTAATTAGTGTTTCACGGATTAATTGTTTGCACTCTAGCTATAGAACTTATAAAATTGACATCAAACGTGGAATGACGACTTCCGGGTTCAAAACGAGAAGCACCTTTTTAGAGATTTTTCTTGCCCTTTTTTTATAAATGATTTTTTTGTCCAAAGTTCTAATTATTTTTAATTTTATTTTTAGCTATTTAAATCATTGAGAACATTGTTTCGCTTGAGCAGTTGAACCCGGAAATACGTCACAACGTTTTAAAATTCAATATCTTAAAATCAGACTTGATTGCGAGGCTTTAGTCGTATGGTACTTCATGTACTGTACAAACACGTGGATTACCAAATATATTTATTGGTAGGAATAAAATAATGTTCCATATACGACGTTTCTACCTTTCGGCGATAAAAAGGAAATTTTGGTAGAAAGGCTAGTCAGTTTACATCCTCGGGGACCCAGGACTAGAATTTTACCCTGGGTTCCCGAGGATGGTCAGTTCACTACTCAACAGTGTTATAATCGAATCTACAACACTATACCTACTGATCCTTTGGAGGTTTTTAAAATGCATTTTGTGCTAGAATTATCTCGAGCGTGGCCTTTAGGCTGAAGCCAAAAAAAAAAACAAGACCTCTTGATGTCCTAATCGCGGCGTAATCATGAGCCTGGCTAAGAAAGCAAGGCATTTATGTTTCACGCACCTCTCCAAATTCATAATACGTGCCATCTTCTTTCTTGATGTCATGTTCTTTCAGATATACTATTGCATCAGCATAATTCATTCGCCTGTAAGAGAACAACATTTCCATTGACAAGTGCGTCTATCTTACATTATTGATGTACTAGTTGTCAAGAATAGACCTCTTTACCTCGGGCGTATTGCTTTGCTCATTTCAGACCACGTCTCATTCTCTTGAGAATAAGATTCTTTGTTTAAGTTGTATCGATATTTATGTGTCTTCTTATGTGAAACCAATAAACAAAGAAACGATACTCAAGGTAATGACACGTGGTCTGAAATAGGAGAATATCGTATCAAGACGAATAAGGTTTATTTAGTCAACTAGTTACCCACCTAAAAGGTCTTTTGGGAGGCTTGAAGTCCTGAAGAAAAGATTAAGGTAACATCAATGATATTTTTATTTATTTTCGTCATCAAACTAGGGGATTTAAGGCCAAACAAAAAGAAAAGTTCGTTTGCTGTTGCGCGATTAACCCTAATTTTCTTGCCTATTTTTGCCAACCCTAATATTTTTTTCATTCCCAAATGAACCACAGGGTTCCCAAAAAGCTCATTTCCACTCTTGTATCAGTAAAACAAATCCGACTTACCGACCCCAATTATTTTTCTCATGCAACAGGAAACACACTTTTTTTTTTGTTTGCATTAGGCAGGTAGCAGTGTTAGGTTTCGCTATGGGAGGAAAGCCAGAGAACCCAGAGAAAAACCCTTGCATCGAGGGAGAGACCTAACAAACTCTACCCAAATGTGATGCCTAGTCTAGAAAAATTTGCGCACTCTCAGATCTACAACCATGGAGTATCTAGAAGACCAAAGATCTCGTCTGGTGACATATGGTGACAGATCTTTTTACGTTGCTGGCCCTAAACTGTGGAATGACCTCCCACTTCAAATTAGGAAAAGTTCTTCGATCCAATTATTTAAAAATGAACTGAAAACTCATTTGTTCAAGAACTTTGTCTCCTCTGGTTCAAAGTGAACATCAATGAACTATGACATTTCATTAATATTGTAACATACGTCTGGTATTTATTTTATTTCTTATTGTGAAGCGCCATGAATTTTGATATGTGCGCTATATAAGTTCCATTATTATTATTATTATTATTATTATTAGTCAAGGAATCAAATCCAAGACCCGAGACGCGATTAACGCTTTATGAGTACCGGAAAAACGGCGAGGAGAGAATCCAGGATAAAGTACAGTCTTAAATGATTTGCACTATACACTAGTGCTAAACAATGGTACGCTATTTAAAAATGAAGAGGTCTTGTTACTTACAGGGTTCAGCTCGTGTAGAAGATGTGCAAAGGGTGATTTCAACACTCTGTCAACAACATCACAGACCTGAAAGCATCAAAAAATTTTTTTAGGGCAACAGCAAGAAAAACAGAAGCAACAACGACAGTAGAAAGCAAAACAGAAGCAGCAACAACAGCACAAACAACAACAGCACAAACAACAACAGCAACAACAACAGCAGCAACAACAACAGCACAAACAACAACAGCAGCAACAACAGCAGCAGCAACAACAACAGCAACAACAGCACAACCAACCACAACAACAGCAACAACAACAGCAGCAACAACAACAACAACAGCAACAACAGCACAAACAACCACAACAACAACAGCACAAACAACCAAAACAAAAACAGCAACAACAACAATAACAAAAACAACAACAGCAGCAGCAACAATATTAACAGAAGCAACGACAGCACAAACAAAAACAACAGCAGCAAAAACAGCAGCAACAACAGCAGCACAAACAACAGCAACTGCAATGCAAGTCACACCACCTTCTCAAAGGATTCCTTGATCTAGGGCTGAATCTAGACTCACCAGATCCTCCAGTCTGTTCAACAGATCATCAAAGCTTATAAAAGGACACTCTGCCTCTACATGGGTATACCTATAATGGAGAAAAACATCAAACAATAATAAAATAAATAAAAGAGTATTTATATAGCGCATCCTGAGAGCCTCGATTCGCTTTACAGTAAAGATAATTAAAAATAAAATTAATATCTAAAAATTTGTACTAATACTGAGAAATATATGCACACACACACATAATACGCACATGAAACATGTACATACATGTACATGCACATACACAATCTAAATACATTTTTAATATCATTTAATTTTCAAACTTGTTTCTTTGTTCGCACATCTATGTGAATTCACAAAAAACATTGGTGATGACCAGAATGCTTGAAAGCCTAGTTCTAAATATTTTTATTACAAAAAATGCAGACGTAACTAAATTTAATCTAAGTCAAAGAAGAAGAAAAAAAGACCAAAAAAATAAAAAAAGCTGAACCATACTTACTCTGACAGATGTCTTCTGGTTCTTGACTGTTCTGCTCTGTAAGATTCAGCAATACAGAACACATCACCTAAGGCTGGTATGGCAGTCTCCAAGTACAACTGGGATGACTGAGTTAAGAATGCCTGTGAAATACAATTTTTTTTTTGAAACATTGTGTTAAACAGTAATGGAATGTTTCAAAGATAGGGCGGCCATCTTGCCAGGAGGCAAAACAACTATTTTAGTTGTGTTTTTCTTTTGTTTATGGGTAAATGTGATCAATGTGCTTCCTTAATTTATCTTTATTTCTATTCTCTTGTGGTGAGCTGTTAGTATCAATCGACATCATTACTGTGGTAAAGGTTTATTTGCCCCCTGGACAACCCATCGTTGAGGTAGTCCATTAACACGTCTTTGTCTTTTTCATTTCATGTGGGAATCAGTGCTTCTCATTGGCTGAATTCGTTTCACTACTTCAATGTTTCAACACAAACGAAATTAGTCAACAAATTTCCTTGTGTCTGTTAAGCCAATCATAAGTGATCATTCAAATGGTCTGTCATGACAATTACCTCTGAAAACATTAGGAGCTATAGACAGCTATAAAATTTTGTTAACGGAGTACATTAAAAATATTGAAACGTGTGTGACCTTATTGTTCAAAATATATAATTTTAACCAAGAAAAGAAGAAAGTCCACACTTACATCTTCACCAAAGTAGTCAAATTTGAACAGTGTAGATCCTCCTTCTACTTGTGTCTGTACCATGCATGGAGGGGTCATCTACAATCAAATATTTAATAGATTAATAATAGTTTTAAATTTTTGATAATTAATGATGAAAATCACCATAGAAATCAGTCACCCATGAGAAGTCTGTATGTCGGATTTGGCACAACGACATTTACGTATGCAATTGAAGTTGAACATTTGCATGTGAAGGACCGGGAGTTAGTACAAGTTGATTCGTAAAACTCTCTGGGGTGAAAAGAATAAACGCAAGTTTGTACTGTGACATGTAGCGAAGTACAGCTGTTCAGTTGGCATTTGCAACATGTAAATCGGATATAGAATTGTTCTTATTTGCATTCAGTTTTACGACATGAATTTTCTCAATCAATCTCAAAACTTTTCGTAGAACATGAAAATGTAACATTTTGATTTTGAAAAGCAAAATACAATATTTAAACACAATCTACATTGGGCTCTACAATGGAGCAAACTTTACAAGGAGCATGCCAAAGCAAAACAAAAAAATTCTATAAAATTCTATGTACGGCTGTACATTAAAATTCACACACCTCAACATAGCCTTGATGGAAATAATGCTCTCGGAAGCTGAAACAGAAAAAATAAAAAAATAAAAAATTAGTTGTAATTTAATAACATCTTAAACATTTTAATTTTATTCCAAAATCTCCAACACAACAGTCTGATGCTCAACCAACTGAGCCAACTTGATAAATATAAATATTGTTGCCTACTCAGCAGCTCACGCAGAACCGTTGCCGAGCACCTTATTGTCCAATGAGAAGAGAGAAAATAAAATTGAAAATAAAACTTGTAACAATAGACCCGTTTCGAATTCCAAATTACCACTGTGTTTCTTGATTACAGACTCAATTGCACAGGGTTAGCCTCGAGTTTGTGCAGAATATTCACGTTTTCCAGTCAAGGTCCGTCGAGTTTCAAAGTGTTCGTATTGTTGAAGTTGTGCATTCCTTACTTTACCGTTGGTATTTGTGAATATTTAAACGCTGATACAAGGTTAACCCTGTGCAAATGAGTCTGTAATCAAGGAACACAGCGGTAATTTGGAATTCGAAACTGGTCTATTCATGATATTACCATTGAGTGATGACAGAGCGCATTCGTAGGATGCGAGACAACTGCAAAGAAAAACATTTATGTTCAGCAAATGTATATTCAGCCAGCAATAGATGGGATGAAAGAGGGGAACAATGAGAAATGGGAATGGAATAGTTACTGTGCAAATGTAAATTTAGCAACAGATGGATACTAGGATGAGAGAATGGAAAATGAGAAATGAGACAGGAATACTTACAGTGTCACCTCTGATCATAATGTGTCTATTGTCAAGCTGAGTGTCAATGGCTGATTCCTGAAACAAGAAAGATGACAAAGTAAATCAGAACACTACCAAATTGGGCCACTGACCCGAGTTCGAGCCCACCATGCTCAGTTTTGTATGTGAGTAGAGTTGCTTGTTGGTTAGCTCTCCTATATGCTACGAGGGTTTTTCTCCGGGTTCTCCGGTTTTCCTCCCTCCGCAAAAATCAATTCCTAAATTCCAATTCGATCTTGGGCTTTCATAGCATGGATCTGAGGGTTCCATTCCTGATTGTCCCAATCTGTGATTAAAGCCAAAACTGGTAGATTCTATTCTGACATTATTCATTCAGGGAAACTCTGAATAGAACTCTTTACCTTGGGTTTAAATGTTTTCTCATTACAGAATAGTCTTGGGAAAAATAATCCTCTTCCCTCCCATAAATAAGTAATGGTCACTAGATGCTGTGGCAAGAGTAAGAGACTGAAACTGACCTCATTAACCAGGTTATCGACACCACCAGGAGGCGACGCACCAACTAGTTCCCAGTAATCCACAGCCATTTCATGGCCGCCAGGGGCCTGGTAAAATATTAAGTTTTACTATGAATTTTTTAAAGACTTTGATATTAAGATGAGGCGATTATATTTGGATTAAAAACAGATATAAACAAGTACACAGTATCAAGAACATCTACACACATTGACATGGTTCTTAATCAATGTACTGTATTTTATGTCCAGCTGACATGTTAGTTGACTGAATGGGCTGAGTGTTACTTGTTGACACTTGGCTGAATCACTTCATTAAAAACTCTTTCAATTCAATTCAATTCAATTCATTTTATTCACACACTTTAAATAGAAATGAATATAACAAATCATAATCGTTTATATTTACAAGTTATTCTAGATTTTATAAAAAGATAAATAAATAAATATTAATTAATATAAACAGTTACTACAGTGAGTGTGCAGTGATGGTTTAAGTAGTATAAACTTTCGAGAAAACCATCACTTTCTTGTATTGAGAAAAGATTTTCAATTCAAGAAAAACTGGCCAGTGATAGGCCAACAGTCTAATTGTATATATATTAACACATGTTAGCTGTCATAAAATACACAATAACCCACAGCATGATTTAATCAGAGAACAAGCTCAATGATAAGATACTTACAGTCTTCCCCTCAGGAAGTTCTTTTACCACTCCAAACAGACAGACAGTAGCCTCAGTAGCCAGGATAAGGGCTTCATAGGTATTGCACTAGAGGTGAGAGGAACGTTGAAATGACTTCTTTATTCAATTTTATTATATAGTTAGGATAGTACACACACACTGATTGGTAAAAAATTTTGCTTTATTAGTGAACGGAGCAAGTGCTGACACCATCCGCACACGTGAAGTGCTGCTAGATCCTGCGACCATCTTTCTTTTTGCATTTAAAAATTCAATACCGAAATAAAATAGTAGCTATATAATAAAATGAATAAAATAGCTTTTTCTTTGCTCCATTCAGTACTAAAGCACTTAGAAGAACTGTAAGCACTCAATAAGTAAGAAGCACTCACCTATGGCTCATGTTTCTCCTTACACTTCTTTCGTGCTTACATCACTTCCTGCGCGCTTTATTACTGAACAGAGCACGGAAAAAGCCAAAAACCATAACAATAATTCATTAACATAGTCTACTGTCAGTAAACCTAATGCTGGAAACAATGATTAACTGTTCCCCTTATTTACCAGTTATCTTATGTGTGCTTACCAAAGTGTCATTCAGGACACATTGAAGAAAACCAGTTCCATCTCGAAGAACAATGAACATTAAGTTCTTTCCTGAAATTCAAAAACATATCTGCATGTTATTTAGGGATGCAAGCCAACATACTGCGTCTTACCATTAATCAACGAGGCCGCCACACCTCAAGGATGATTGCCTTGCATATTATCAAGGAGATGCTGGCACATAGGACAACATGATAATGGCTGCTTAGTAGTTGCCCATGATGATCAGCCAAATCAGTTATAGCTCAGTTATACCTTAGTTCTGGATCGATGTTATTGGTCAGAATGATCCGCAAGGCAAAGGTTTGAGCAGACATCAGTCCCAATTCTGGACAGACGTTGTAAGCACTGATAAACCTTGAAGAGAAATGCCTAAAACATAAATTCTGGACTTTGTAGATCTCACCTTGTCTTCTCAGCCTATGAACCCATCCATAGATTTTCACCCTCTGCTCCCGCTGACTGAAGGTGTCTCTGATTTTGATCTGGCACAAAGAAAAAACAGAAATCATGTATCTAAAACCTGTTGACCAGCCCTGAACTTGTTTCAGGATTGGCTTGTCAGTGAACACCTAATCAATGGTACATGTAGTAGTACGGAATATGACCCACAATTGGTGCTGGTAGTGTTTTGGCCAACAACATATTAACCAATAACTAACTGACAACCTTTTGGCCATGCATCGGCCCATAGAGAGACTAAAAAAGCCCCCAAAAAGCCTTCACAGTGTTGGTCAATCATTAGCCAACAGCTGATCAATGACCATTTTCCATATTCTGCAAACTCAGTAGTTACAAGCTGCACACTGAAATTTGGTTTTTCGCTACCGTCAATCAAAAATAATCAGTCATTACTTCTTATGTTCTTGAATGGCAGCAGTCAAAAACCAAAACCAATTTTACAACAAGCCATTGAAATGTCTGAGTTCGCAGAACATTGATAACCTCAGTAAAGTACATGATTATCGGCTTGTTTATAATATTGTTTTTTTGCGCTTACCTTTTTTGCAGCAGGTAAACTTTCATCTTCTTTAATTGTAACTTTCTTTGCTTCCTCTAGGTTCTTTTCCCTCTGCTCTGATTTTTCTGCCTAGATAATCCATCAAGTTCAAGTTCTTTATTTTACACACACATATAAATATTAAAGGAGATAACAATACAGGTCAATGAGGTTATATTTACAAAAAATATTAGTAGTTGTATAATATTATAAATATAAGATAAAACAAAATAAAACAATTCAAAAATGAAAATTAACTATTGTATGGCAGTTGTTCAGCAGCGTAACACATGTATTTTCTTTACCTCTTTCTTCTCTCTTTCTTGCGATTTCCTCTTTTCTGCAGCAAAGATCTTTGTTACTTTCTTCAACTGAGCTTTGGCTAATTTCTCAAATCTCTGCTGTAAACATATTAAACAAGCATTTAACATACAATGTAATGATTTAGGGATTGTGAGGATGTTAAAAATTAAGAGAGAAAAAACATTTAATATAGTACAAATGTAAAATGTAAAATTTTTTGCTCGTATCGTTTTGATGAAAGGAAGGAAATTCAAGGAAATAAAAATCTGAGTCCCTATCAGTAAAGGTAGGTACAGTATAAAAAACTTAATTCCAGTACTCACTTCTCCATCTTCTTTGCCGTCCACCATTATGCTTGGCTGAGGTTCCTTGCCATCAGCTTGGTGCAATGCCTACGAACGTCAAAATGAATGTAAAACATTAAGAGAACATAGAAGAAAATTGGAGAATCAAAATTGGCTCATCTATTTTTTTTAAGTCGGCATAATATATACAGGCAGAGTCTCACTACATTCCAATAATGTGTCTTTATCGGTTGGTTTTTCATTTTTAAATTAATATGTGTCTTTAGCCTAATGCTTTATATACAGTATTTCAAGCTTTCAGACAAAGCATCCATCTTCAGGAAATGAATTGTACAAAGTGATACACATGTAATCAAAAAAAGGAAGTAAAAACTTAAGAATAACATTTCTCCTCTCCCTAGCTCTCCTATGAATTATGACCAATACCAATTAGGCTGAGGCAAGTGTTTATCTTGCTTCTAAAGTGTTCTACAGTCCCCAGAGTCTTTTTATCAAAGAACAGAGATATAAGCAGCTGTTTTATATTGCTTTTATAAAATATAATTTTTTAAGTAAAAATATTTTCAAAATGTTTTTGAATGATTTTACACTAGCATGTCTATGAACTCTGATGTAAAATGGTAGCCAACCAATCAGCATGTATGTTATATCTCAAATATTTTATAACACTACCTACATGCATAACAGTTTTGAATGGCTTCTGAAAAGACCCATCTCCAGTCTCATCACTTCCTTCCTTTTCAGACGTGTACATCACTGGACCATTTGCTATTGATTAAAAAAAACACAAATTAAAAATATTTTAATTTGAGTAGAAAGTGAACGTACAGACTAAAAGGAATCTTTAATTCCTGTAGGAAAAACTTGATACCCTAGGGAGTTATAGGAATAAACTAACCTAATCCTTCTACTGAACATCTCATTCTAGCAGCCTGTATAAGTGAGATCTGTAGGGGAATTCGGGGAATAACTTTTTTGGTTTCAATCGATAATGTTTGATTTCTGAACTGCAAGGCAAGAGCTCGCAATGAACTTGGTGACAAGACTGTTCTCAGCTGCCGTACTCCTAACCTGTACATCATTATATAGAGTGAGTTCCTAAGAGAGATACAGGGGAATAGGGTTACCAGACAATATCATGAATAATATATGATTATAGCATGACTTAAACACAAGTTTTGTCCTTTCAAAATTTTATGGTGTTTTGGGCTTCCTGTGGAAGAGATATACACCTTTTGCCGTTCATTAACAGAAAATGTACATTCATTTGTGCCAATAGTTGTATCAATAACGTGTAATGTACTTTCATCAACACCACAAGTAACATCATTAGCGCAGATCAACTTTCAATAACGACAATTGAATATGCGTGTACATTCATAGGCATCAATGGACAATCAATAGCGCGTTCATACATTCATATGCGCGGAATGTATTTTCTTGTGCGCGAAATTCAACTTCAATAACACCAAATGACAGACAATTGCATTTATGGACAATCATTTACCCAAAAGTGAAAATTCATTAGCGCTATTAGCATAATCATTGACAATCTATAACGCACTTGGACAATCATGAGGGTCAATGTTATTTTCTATAGCGTGGTTCGACAAACATTTGCGTGATTCGAATAAACAATAAGAGAAATAAAACAATATGGGTGCAAACAGAAACTAATATAAATGTAAATATTACCATTATATTTTTTTATTCAAATATTAAAACAACCTCTGGGCTGATCTAAGTCAGGGCATGGGTACAAAGTTTAGCACCTGTTTTCTAAGAAAACGGAACAACTAAACTCCGAGAAATCGAGAATATGGATTCATATTATCGTAAACAAGCTAACTAGTTACTAAAAAGTGAGGTTTTTTTTCCAGCCACAACTCAGGTCTCTTAAATTTGCATAACAAAGAAAGTGAAAGTTGTTTTTACCGAAAGGGAGGACAATTATTAAACACGGTTTTGAAAATTAATAATTTTCTCTTTCCAAGAAAAATAAGGAATCTCAAGCCATGAAAATGGAATTAAAGGAATAAAATTATCTTTATCTTAAAATAGTACAGGATTTTCATTGTTTAAATGAATTTGAGAATTGTTTAATCAAAAGGTGTTTCGCGGAAGATGTCTTTATACAAAATTGGTTCACAAAGGCTGAATACTTCTTGAAGACAGAATAATACTGAATACAAATTTTAAAGCAAGAAAAATGAAAAATCAAATGCCACGTGCAGAGATCAATTCTTTCATTTTGGGAGTGGGTATTTATTTCCTGTAAAATCTATGAACAAAAAGTTAAGAAATCTTACCTTGGAGGCTCATATCTGCAGTTTGGGATGCGAGATCTCCGTCAGCCATTATTTTTCAAGGTATTTATGAAGGATTGTAGCTCTGATTACGCTTTCTAACCAAGTTTTTTTGGAGGAATATTTGATCGAAACAACAAAATACCGGCTACTATTGCATCAGGCAAGACCTCCAATGCGCATGACTATTCCACAGGGAACCCAGAAAACAATCATTTACAAATCATAAAATAAACAAGAAAATAAATATATAAGATATTTGTATCAAAAACGAAATTATCCAGGTTTGATAACTATTTTCACAAAACGAAAAAAGTTAAATAATAAAATAAGTTAAGTATATAAGTATATAAATAAGTATTTCAACTGCAATATTTTACTTCGATAAAGTCCGATTGTAAAACTACTTTTATTATCATTATGTGGGCTAGAACAGACTTGTATAAGCGCTATATAAGCCATATATTATTATTTATTTTTATTATTTACCTGAGGAGAGAGATTTTTGATATTCTAGAGGGGAGGGGAGGGGATCTTTTAGACAGGTTGCCTTACCCTCCCCTCCCCTCCCCTCTTATTTCTATGATTAGACACCAGTCTTCCGTCAGACAGTGAAAAACAAGATGGCGAACGAGGAGCGCAAATTCAACATTCTTCATCAAATCTGCTAAAATTCGCTGAAGATGGACGATAAAACACGGTTTGAATAGTTATAATGTGACTGGAAAATGTAATGGTTATTGCAGAAGAAGATATGAAGATGTGCAAGCAATTCGATAAAAAAGACAGAGCTTTGTGCAAAGTTTGGAACAAAATGGAACGAAATTGTAGTAAAAAATGAACTTAATTTTATCTAAAAATATTGATGAATATAATGCGTAACAGCACAGAAATGTCCAAATGCAGTCAACGGAAAGTATTGATATAAGAATAGAGAAATATTCAGAAAAGGGAGAAGGATTTTTAAACTAAAGCTAGAAAAATGTACCGAAGTATGTTGAAGAAGTCATTGTGTGCCAAAACTGTCACCAGAACGATTCGTTTTTCAAGTGGCGTCTACAATTGTATGAAATTTAAAAGAAAACGTTTAAGAACTTACTGCACTACTTCGAATGACGGGCAGAATGCCAGGTTCAATCAAGTTGAAATACAAATGCTCTCAGAGGCACTTCATAAACAAATATTCCCTGGTGAATTCGCAGAATACAATGCAGAAGCCGTAAGAAAATGTGTAAAGCACTTAGAAGAACATCAACTTTGGGGCAAGAACAAGTCTATACTCCCTGACGTTAACTTAAAACTTCCAGCATTACTTGGAGCAAACATTGATGAACATTTTAAGATTATTGCGAAGCAACAAAGTAAAGCATATTTTGACATGACGGAAGAGTTGGCAGTGACGACACTTCCACCTCTACCAGAAGAGTGGTTGTTTGCACCAGGATGGCATAAATATGAAAAGGCAGATGCAGGATTTAAGGTTGTTGCTGTTGAATACCCAGAAGAAGATGGTTTTGTTTTTGATGTGGAAGTCTGTCAGAATGGAGGACCATTCCCAACCCTTGCTGTGGCTGCTTCTTCAAAGGCTTGGTATATTTTATTGATTCTCTAATAAAAATTGATAAATATTAATTAGATGGAAGGATGGAAGGAATATGATCAATCTTAAGGGGATGAAAAGATAAATAAGATAGACAGAATTTCTCTTTGGGATTCCATACCCTTCTATTTGCTTCTCTTCAATTCCTTTTTATACAGTACCCTTCAGTTCTCTTTTCTCTCTTCTTGGGAAGTATGGGTGTCAAAGAGGTGGATAGCACTCACCTATCACCAAGGTGACCCAGGTTTGATTCTCAGGTTCTGTGTTGCATGTGATTAGAGTGGCTTGCTGTTTTTTTCCTGTGCTTTGAGAGTTTTTATCCAGTTTTTCTCCCTTTGCAAAAATCTCTTGTCTTATCTTATCTTCTCTTCTCTTGTCTTCTCTTCTCTTGTCTTCTCTTCTCTTGTCTTCTCTTCTCTTGTCTTCTCTCTCTTCTCTTGGTCTTTCTCTTGTCTTCTTGTCTTCTCTTCTCTTGTCTTCTTATTGTCTTCTCTTCTCTTGTCTTCTTTCTTCTTTTTTATGTTTCTTATGTTATATTCTTTTCTTATATTTCTTGTTCTTTTGTACTTTCTTCTATTGTTTTATTTATCTCTGTATTCATTTTCTCTGTTTGTTCTTTGTTCTGTTCTCTTTCTTGTCTTCCTCTTCTTTTGTCTTGTTCTCTTCTGTTCTCTTCTGTTCTCTTCTGTTCTGTTCTCTTCTCTTCTCTTCTCTTCTCTTCTGTTCTCTTCTGTTCTGTTCTCTTCTCTTCTCTTCTCTTCCCTTCCCTTCCCTTCCCTTCACCTCTCCTCTCCTCTTCTTTTCCTTTTGTTTTAGGAAATGACTGATAGTTTCTCTTATTTCTTCTGTGTTTCCACATAAGGTATGCTTGGGTCAGCCAAAAGCTAGTAGAAGAGACAGGTTACCAATGGCTTGTAAAACCAACCCCTAGCCTCTATATACCACTAGAATCTACTGATAATGAGGAGCTTTATAACAAAGATTGGAGGGAGAAGCTTGTGATTGGACATTCTGTGGGGTATGATAGGTCATATGTCAAAGAACAGTACTACATTAAGGTACGTTCTAAAATAACTATTTTAAATCTTGTGCTCTATTTGGTTGGGAGCGTGTGCTTTATGAGATCATGCAGCATGCACAGCACTTATTTCTGTAATTATAGTATTTTATAAAAGAAATAAAAAACTTGCTTGCTGTGCTGTATAAAGCACTTAGGATTAGCAGAACACTTGCGAAGTGTCAAGAAGCACTTCGCTATGTGCCGTGCTTCTCCTAACACTTCTCTCATGTTTTGCCAACCCCCCGCGTGCTTTATGACAGCACACAGGGGCAAGGGCTAAAGCATTTTACTTTTGATCAGCATCTGTAACCCTCCCTTTGAGTCTGCATGGAAAATAATGACCTCCTTCCCCCCATTTGCAGCAGGCCTCCCCCTCTAATTAATGACTGGTCCCTTACTAAGTAGTGGAGTGAGATCTTTGGATAACTGAAGCAACACAAGCTCCCCAAACACAGTAATGAATAAGGCAGCAATTAACTGGGAAGGTCTGATGATATTCCCTCTTTATTTCATTTTTCATTGCCATTCAGGGTCCCAAGACATATTTCCTGGACACCCTCAGTCTTCATATGTGTGTATCTGGACTCACTGGCCATCAGAGGCATCTATGGAATGCATGCAATGCTGGTCGTAAAACAAAGGAACCTTGGATGGATGTTGGATCTGGTAACAAGCTGGAAGATCTTTATAAATTGTACAGTGGAAGAGATATCCTGGATAAGTCTATGCAGAGGGTGTTTGTAGATGGTGACCTTGATGATATCCGAGCCAGATTTCAAGTAATTCTTGTTTCTGATTGTGGGCAGGGGAGGGGGGGGAGGGGGGCTGACAGGGGGATGGATGGACAAGGATGGTTTGTGTGATCTCAGAGGTGAGAGATGAGAATTTACCACCACACCATCTTGACTCCCCGGGACCGGGGAGGGTACTCCCCTATATTTGCTATACGGGTACGTGCTGCCAAAAAGGGAATGGTTTTCAACGCTTCTACTCTGGAACAGGGTATATAAAATCGCGCTCGCTCTGGAACAGGGTATATGAAATCACACTCTCTCCTCTCTGAAACAGAGTATCCATTTTTGCAATACCGGAACAGGGTATGAATTTCAGCGATCTTGCTCTGGAACAGGGTCAGGGTTCAGTAGGCTCAGCAGCACATCCCTACCCTAAATGGGCAAGAGTACCCCCCCCCTTCCCCTTGGCCTGACTCCCAATAAAAATAGAAATATACCATTAAATTCATCCATCCTAGCAAATTTTATTTTCATTTTTTACAAATTCCAATTAATTTTTTTCTTAGGATCTCACAACATATTGTGCAACTGATGTTGCCTGCACACACGAAATCTTCACTGTCATCTGGCCAATCTACAAAGAGAGATTCCCTCACCCAGTGTCCTTTGCTGGGATGTTAGAGATGGGTTCGGCCTATCTTCCCGTTGATGAAAGCTGGGATAACTACATCAGGGACTCTGATAACACATTTGAAGACCTGGAGAAAGAAATGAAAGGGATTTTGATGAAGTTGGCAAACGAGACGTGTAATTATCAACATGGAAAAAGGTTGGTGGAAATTACATGTAGGTTGCCTCCTGAAAAAAATTCCAAACGTCTGGTTTGTTGGCTTCTGTCAGTCAATCGATTACTTACAATGAAATGGGAAATGTCATAAGAAGTACATGTAACACAATAAAAACCCCATCCATGACTATCACTGCTTATCGACCCTCTTGTTGTTGCTTGTTATTTTCTTTTTTCACACTTTCTTTTTTTCTTTCTTTCTTTTTTCTTTCATTCATTCATTCTTTCTTTCTTTCTTTCCTTTTTTCCTTTGCTCTTTCATTTGTTCTTTCATTCCTTCATCCACAGGTTTCTTTTGCACTTTCGTTCCTTCTTTCCTTTCTTTTTAGTTCATTTGCTCGTTTATTCTTTTGTTTGTTCATTCCTTCATTAGTTCTTCAGTTCTTTATTCCATTCATTCATTTTTTTTTCTTTTGTCCTTCCTTCCTACTCTCCTTCTTCCTTCCTCTATTCCCATCTGTCTTATAACATTTCCAATTTTTTCCCCCAGATATCAGCAAAACCCATGGTTATGGAGTCTAGATTGGTTTGTACAGGACATCCCTATCAAAGCACCCAAAAAACAACCAAAAAAGAAAAAGAAAAACAAAGAAAAAGAGCTTCCTTCCTCAGACCAAACGATTATCAGACTCAAACAGAATCCAACTTCAAATATACACATAGACATAGAAGCAAGTGAGTCTAAGAATCTTGAGGAAAGCGAACTTAATATTGAGGATTTAGAGCTCGATGAACGAACTCTGTTAAGAATGGAAAGGTCGGGTAAACATGACTTAGATGTTGAAAGCCTTAAAGAAGAAGCACAAAAAATTAATGATCTTATCACCTCGATTCCTGCTGCTGAAGATGTCATGTACAAACGAAGAAGACATCTCCCTGGATACCCCTTGTGAGTACATCACTATACATGTGTATGCTTGGGAATCAAGGATAGTGTAGCAACAGCTTACTCACCTCTCACCTCTGGGGTCTCAGGTTCAATTTGTGGACTCAGCATCACAAGAGAATAGAGTTTGTGAGGCTACTCTCATGATTCAGGCTTTTTCTTCAGGTTCTCTGGTTTTCCTTGCTCCACAAGACCTAACAAGTTTCAATCTGTGAGTTAACAGTGCCCTTACTTAGAAAATCAGGGCACGTGTAATTCACACTGAGATTAAATTGGAAATTTACCTTGTTTTGCCTTGCTGATTTAGGAAACTGGAGATTAAACTCACAGAAAACACACAAATCAAGGGAGAGACTTAACAAACCAGGAATCAAACCTGAGACCCCAGAGGTGAGAGGCGATGGCACTTCCATTACACCATCCTTTTTCTCAAAAAAATCCCCAAAAATCCAGCACCTTCATTTAAATATTCTTCTATGTTGTCATCAAACAGGTGGTATAGGAAAATCTGCCCAAAGGATGGAGAATTTGGATCATCACTTGTTAGCCCGCAATGTCAAATAGCGCCGTCACTACTGCGCATGACTTGGGATAGTTTTCCACTGCATTACAGTCGAAAGCATGGTTGGGGATACCTAGTCCCTGGAAGAATGGATAATATAAAACAACCTGATGATGAGGAGAGATTAGAGGAAGAGGAGGATGGGAAAGTCGAAAGAGATTTGCCGGATATGCCTTTTCCTACAAAGTAAGATAACATTAGATAATGTAAAAATTATTATCAAAATATTATAAAATGGTCTTTTCACCTTTTTGAACAAATCTGAATTGAGAAGAAATTAATTGTACGACCCAACCTAGTCGTCCATTCCCTAATCCTATCCCATCCATTCTTCTGCCCAATCTTTTTCATCCATTCATTCCCGGATTCTATTTCATCAATTTATCGTTCTTTCCTGTCCTATCTCTTCATCCACATCATTCTATCCTATCCATTCATCTGCCTCTGCTATCCTATCTGTCCATCCACCCATCCTACCCCATCCATTCATTCATCCATCCATCCATTTATCCACCCATCTTATCCCATCCGTTCATCCACCCTCCTATCTCATCTATTTATCCACCCGTCTTATGCCACCATTTATCTACCCATCCTTTCCCATCTATTCATCCATCCATCCTATTCCATGCATATTTCTCGCTCTCATCACTCCATCTATCCTTTTCTATTCAGTAATATTTGAAAATTCTTTCATATTTGAATTAATCTTTTCCCCGTCTAATCGAACCCTTACCTTCTATCAATATTTGATCACCACAGATCGTTCCAAATCTTATGGCAGAATCATCATCTCAACAAAGACTCACCTAAATCCACATCACCAGCCAGCATCCTTGACGACGAACTCGACGCGCGGACCTTGACGGAAAGCGATCTATGGTCCGATATAGACGACGATGCGCTCAACAACGCTAAAGCAATGACCAGTACTAGTGCCAAAACAAAACAAGTAAAAAAAGCGATTATCGAAAATGCCGAACATGATGAATCTAGAGATTTTGTTAGTCGAGGAAAGAGTAAACCTCATCATCACCATGGGGTGGGGCCGTTTAACGATGTTGATCTGCCTGGTGTCTGGTTCTTTCGTATTCCACATAAGGTAAAAAATCCGTCTTGTCCGACGTTTTTCCTTCGTGCGCAAAGCCAAACCTAACGAGATAAATTCTAAATGAGTCTGTGATTTAGCCGTGCCCTGACTTAGATCAGCCCAGAAGTTGTTTCAGGGTTCAATCTGTGAGTTAGCCGTGCCCTGACTTAGATCAGCCCAGAACTTGTTTAAGGGTTTGATCTGTGAGTTAGCCATACCCTGGCTTAGATCAGAACAGAGGTTGTTTTATAGTCAATATAAAAAACAATAATGGTGTTATTTACATTTATATCAGATTCTTTGTCCACCCACAAGCAATATGTAGACATCCCATAATATTTTCTTTCCACAGAAGCCCAATAGACTATAACATTTTGAAAGAACTAAGTATTTAGTCATATGATATTCATATAGTGTCCATGGTATTATCTGGTAACTGGAGCTTGTTTCTATAAAATTGATGTTTTTCGGTTTCAATTGGCTTTCCCTCTTCTCCGAAGTCTCCCTACAGCCCCTTGTCCTCCCCCTCCCGCTCCCCCACCCCTCCCTCCCTCTTTCAACTGAGAAGGCATAATTTTTACAATCTTATTTGTATTTTCTCAAGAATGGTGAGCAATACCGTTGTGGGAACCCTTTAGCAAAAGATTACATCAGCAAGTTGGACGATGGGACGTTGGTGACTGCAGGTGACCGCAATGCACGCCGGACATTAGTTGTTAACAAAATGATTTCGTTTTGGAGAAACGCGCAAAAGCGTATCAGGTTTGTATTCAATGGTTTTGGGGTTCCTGTGTTATTGTAACTAATGTTAAGTGTTTACTGCGGTAGAGACAGTGCAGTGTGGTTCCATATAAATGAGGGGGAATGTTTTTGTAAATATTTCAGGTCCCAGATGCCTGTTTGGCTGACTGAAAACGATCTAGACGATGAAATTAAAAGGTTTGTAGTTACGTTCTTTAAGCAATATTATACTACACTACGCTACACCATGTCATATTACATTGCACCACTCCATACTACACCACACCACACCACACCACACCACCCGTACTATACATCACACTACACTACGCCATATGACATTGCACCACACCATACCACACCACACCATACCACCCGCACTATACATCACACTACACTACGCCATATTACATTGCACCACACCATACTACGCTACGCTACATCACGCCACACCATACCACCCGCACTATACATCACACTACACTACGCCATATTACATTGCACAACACCATACTACGCTACGCTACATCACGCCACACCATACCACCCGCACTATACATCACACTGCACTGCACACACCACACTACCATACCACACCACACTAAAAAATATTATACTACACAATACCAAAAGGCTTTTTTCCTATCCTCAAAAGGTCATCTGACTTCAATCGTGATGCCAACTATGGTGCAATAATCCCGCGGGTCATACCCGCAGGTACCGTGACAAGAAGGGCAGTGGAGGCCACGTGGTTGACAGCTAGTAATCCTAGAGTAAGTCAGAAAGATCGTGAAGGGCCTGAGATGAAACCTATGATAAGGGCCCCACATGGGTACTTATTGGTAGGGGCTGATATAAATGCCTCATTCTAATGGTTTGTTTTTCAGGAAGATCGTGTAGGGTCTGAGATGAAAGCTATGATAAGGGCCCCACCAGGGTACTCGTTGGTAGGGGCTGATGTTGATAGTCAGGAACTTTGGATAGCCGCTGTCTTGGGCGATGCCAACTTTGCAGGCATTCACGGTAAGTCGTCTTTCTTTCCCAAATAAAAGCCTTAGAACCATGTATATTGGTAGCAGCCACCATTGAATGCTCAACCAATCAGAAAGCGATATTTATGGCACTTAATATTCAGGGAGTACGGCCTTTGGATGGATGACGTTACAGGGGAAGAAGTCAGATGGTACGGATCTGCACAGTAAGACAGCAAGTACTATCGGGATCAGTCGAGATCACGCCAAGGTAATTACTTACATACTAACATTCTTAAGAGTGAAGGCATTTAACCCGTGAAATAAAAAATACTAGTCAACGCGTAATAGTTAAATAGACACAAAAGAATGGAATTAGGGTCTACTAAAGTGTATTAGTCTAATATCTATTTAACGGGTTTAATGACTTCACTCTATTTATTAGACTAATACACATTAGCAGACCCTAATTCCATTGTTTTCTTTTGTCTATTTTACTATTACACTTTAACTGACATTTTTTTATTTCACGGGTAAATGCTTCATTCTCTGAACGTACGCACCAAATTAACCGTCAATCTGCTTACATTTATCCATTCAGCATCATTTCCTATGTTGATCGGTGAAGATGGTTGCTAGTGCTAATAAAAAAATACTTTGTATAAGCAGTGTTGCATGCTTCCTTTTGCACCCCTCGTCTTGCATGCTTCCTTTTGCACGCCTCGTCTTGCATGCTGCCTGTTGCATGCTGCCTATTGCGTGCGAAGCTTGAAATGCATTACATTCATACGTAAATAATGTCAGCACAGAAGAAAATGTACCAAAAAACGTTCAAACAAAATTTAGAAAAATTTCATATTGTTGTGACCTTTTGCTGATTGTATTCACATCACCCATAGTGCATTTCGGGCTTGGTATTGCAACATAGAACAAAACCTTCACTAAGCTTTTTTGGAAATAGCTGTATTAACTGTTTTCACGTCGGCCATGTTGGAGGACTTCAGCAAAATAATTGTCAATGAATTATTTTGTTATATCCTCCAACATGGCCGCCGTGTCTTTTGTTATTTCATTCTCTTGGGAATGGTCGAAAACCATCAATACACCCATTCTTCTTTCCCGGAGCTTTGGCAGCACCCGGTCTCAATCGTTAAAAATGCATGTCTTTTTTAGGTCTTCAATTACGGTCGTATCTACGGCGCAGGTCAAAAGTTCGCTGAGCGGTTGCTTCTGCAGTTTAATCACAGACTGACTGATATAGAAGCCAAGCAAAAAGCTGAAACACTGTACTCTAACACCAAGGGAACAGTCAAGTAAGATCATGAGTCCCTTTTCTTTATTTGTGCACCAAGGTATTGGAGCCCACTTGCAGTCCTTCTCAATAATAATAGGTTTTGATAGACGTCAAACGATTCCATGTTTTTGTTGTTTTCTTTTGTGTGTGTGTTATTATTATTATTATCATCATCATCATCATCATCATTATCATCATCATTATTATTATTGTTATTATGTTACAAGGCTATGACAAACTGTCAATGCATGACTTTTTTTGGACATCATAACATATCGCCACTGAACGTCTGATACGTCTGAACGCTTGATACTAAATCTAATTTTGACTCTGTTATCTGGTATTTTTTATATGTATATATATTTTTTCTTTTCATAATTACTAGTTTTAAAGCTAATAAATAAATATAGATAAATAAACTACTTAGACAAACTGGAATGAAAGGAACACGTGTTACTATTGACTTATCATTGCTGTTTTCGTATTCATTCATACTGTTTATAGGTATCTGTTGTCTGATTACGGCCATGAAATAGCAGACAGGTTAGGCTACACAGATAGAATAGATGAAGATGGATGTGTGGAGCGAAAAGTTTATTGGGAGCTTGTCCGATCTGCCAGAAGAGGAAGGTAATCGTTGGCACATTCTTTATACCGTCCTATCGCGGCTACCGCCACATCAGGAACAAGCTCAATACTCGTTCCTTTTGAATGGGCCTCTTTACCTTAGGCGAAGTATTTTCCCATTTCAGACCACGTGTCATTCTTTAGAGAATAAGATTCTTTGTTTGAGTTGTATTCATATTCATGTGTCTTCTCAAGCGCCAGGGGCGTAGCGAGGACCTAGGAGCTGGGGGGGGGCATTGATCCAAAATATAAAAAAATTACTCCTCCCCAATAAAACAAATAAACGCTCAAACAAAAATTCAAGAAACAAACATTATTTTATTAACCATTCTTAAATCTTAGGTTGTAATAATTTATTTTCCTCTTTCGTTTCGGTTTAATATGTTTTTTTTGTTGTTATTCTTTTTTCAAAATTTTTTTTTTTTTCCAAAAATTTTGGGGGGTCACATGCCCCCCTCGCTACGCTACTGTCAAGCGCAATCATTAAACAAAGAAATAATACTCTACACATGGTCTCCTTGGATCCTCATAGCGGATGTTGCTAAAGATTCCAACCATTTTCTTTTCTTTTCACAGAGGCAGCAAAGCTTCAAAAATGGTTGATGCAGGTCGTGTTTGGCAAGGAGGAAGGTGAGAGGTGTTTTTTTTTTTTTTTTTTTGAAAAAAGGTGTTTCTTCATTCTTCATCTTGGGATGGGGGAAAGAAAACCGGAGAAAACCGGTGAAAATCCATCGTGTCATTGGAGAGAACAACACATCAAACAAACTCTATCCACATCTGTCGCATTCAGTAACTAAAATTTCTTTGTCATCAGTGAGTCAGAAATGTTCAATAAACTAGAAATGATCGCACAGTCGGAAGAGCCCCGGACACCGGTTCTCGAGTGCAGAATAAGCCGTGCTCTGGAACCTTGGATCGTAGGAAATGAGGTAAGAGAGCAGTTTAGATCTTGTTTGAATACTACAGTTTCTAATTCTCTGTTACTCAGAGTTGTCCTTGACTTTGTGTTGAATATTCATGTGTGAAGTGAAGGTCCATGGAATTCCATAGTGTTTGTATTGTTGAAGTTGTGCATTCTTTACTTTACCGTTGGTATTTGTGTATATTTAGACACTGATTCGAGGCTAACCGTGAGTAAACGAGTCTGCAGTTAAGGAGCACAGCGGGATTGTAACGAATTCAAAAATTATCTATTTACGATTCTCTCGAAAGCGTCTCTTTATTAACACAACTTATCAAATTCACATTAAAAGTTGGTTTTTTTTCCAGTTCATAACTAGTCGCGTGAACTGGGTGGTCCAGTCGTCTGCTGTGGACTATCTTCACCTGATGCTCGTTTCTATGAAGTGGCTTTTCAAGGAGTACGATATTGAAGGTCGTTTTTGCATCAGTATTCATGATGAGGTATGGTACATTCCTTAGTGCGACTATATTGCAGATTCCATTAGTTTTCCGAGGTTGAAGTAAAAACTGGGTCAAATTGGCATCACAGTGCATTGTGGGACTTTCACCTTAAACACTCCCACGATGCACTGCAATGTCAATTCGACCCAGGTTTTTCCTTCAACCTCTGAATGGCTAATTTGGTTTTGATGTTACGGCATGCCGTACCATGTAAGTGCTGTAAGTCAGCACCATACGTTTTACGCTCATACGATAACCATTCTTATGGGAAGCCATTTCAATGTTATGGCATATCGTACCGTGTAGGTGCTGTAAGCCAGTACCGTGTGTTTCCCACTAATACTACAACCATTCTTATGGGAAGCCATTTCAATGTTACAGCAAATCGTACCGTGTAGGTGCTGTAAGTCAGCACAATACGTTGCCTACTCATACTACAACCATTCTTATGGGAAGCCATTTAAATGTTACGGCTTATCGTACCGTGTACGCTGTAAGTCAGCACCATACGTTGCCCATTCGTACTACAACCATTCTAATGGGAAGCCATTTAAATGTTACGGCTTATCGTACCGTGTAGGTGCTGTAAGTCAGTACCGTGCGTTTCCCACTCACATGATAACCATTCTAATGGGAAACCATCTCAATGTTCGATCTTAAAGGTGAGATACCTCGTGGCCGACAAGGACAAATATAGAGCAGCTCTGGCTTTGCAAATAACAAACTTGTTAACAAGATCGATGTTTGCCTACAAGCTTGGAATGATGGACCTACCACAGGTATGGTACATGAATGCTGTGGTGCATATAAAGAGGAAGGGGATCAAAACTGAAAGGGCCAATAAGGGCCCGCCACCAGCGCCGGCAGTCACAGGGTTCTGAAAACAAACGATGGGGCACGCATGCAAAACACAGGGAGCCCATGTAGAAAAACACGTAGAAATAAAGAATTTTCGACTTATGATGTTATCTAAATTGGTGCAAAGTTGAAATTTTTTAATGTTCATTGTCAAGCGAACAAATTAAATACAACGGTCTTTCAATGAACGCAGTACAAAATTATAAGAGGTTCGGAGCATTTGAATATATTTTGTGCCTAGTGCTATTTTCTCTGCAACTTGTCTCGCAACAGCGTTGCGACACAAGTTGCAAGAATGTTTAGATGGTGCAATGCAAACGCAATCGTTACCAAAAGTAGAAACAAATTCTACTCGCAACCATTGCTGCTACATTTTTTCGAATTGCGCTTTTGGTTACAAGCTGAAATGCTCCTAGAACGTGTGTCGCAACGTTTGTTGCAGAGAAAATTGCACTGTGTAATCGCTCCTTTAGTATAGTCTATCGCTCTCATACCGGCATAAAAGTAATACCGGAATAAAACTCGTGCAAACATTTTTCTCTTCTCTAAGCCCTGTGCGGGGGGTTCAGATTGGAAAGACTTCAAATTGATAAAAATAAAGCGACAAAGGCTACAAAAGTTCAATGATGAGTAATGCTAACATGTTTTTTCCAGTCTGTAGCTTTCTTCAGTGCTGTGGATATCGACAAAGTGTTGCGTAAAGAAGTGACTCTCGACTGCAAGACACCATCTAATCCACATGGATTACAAGAGGGACATGGAATTCCAACTGGTAGGTTCTCATTTTTTTCCCTCTTTATACTAAACGATTTTGGATTTCTTTTGTGTTTTGTGTGCACCGCTTATGCGCCGTCTCTCATCAATGCGACCCGGGTTCGAGTGCCGTCGGGCCCGGTGTCATGTGTGAGTAGAGTGGCTTGTTGGCTCACCCCTCTGCTTGAGGTTTTTTTTTCCGGGTTCTCCAATTTTCCTCTGTGAGAATCAACAATTCTAGAATCAGAGGGACGTATGTTAGATAAATCTTTGTAGTTAATGCATCCGAACATATTGCCGGTTTTCACATGACGTCATCAAAACATCAAAATCTAAACTATAGATCGCATAAAGGCATTTCTCAAGTATGTTTTAGAAATCAGTGTTATAAGTCACAAGAAAAAATGTCGAATCATTTCGGTGTTTGGTTCCCGAGTTATGAAGGTTGAGTTTGTGTTACTCAGTAACGTCACGACTAACTAAATAGCGTCCGCCATGATGGTGTACCAACTTGGAACACCAAGATGGCCGCTCCATACATTTTAACCAAAAATTGCGTCATGTTTACTCGCCTATAGTTCCGCAACGAAATGCTTTACAGCCTCGAAATTTGGCCAGAATATGTAGTTTTGACCGCTTTACAAGATTATGAAATTTGTATTTCATTATAATGCGAATTTACGCTTTTGAAATTCATGATGGCGTAGGTGAAACCAAGAATTTTAAATAACGGCTATTTTTTTTCCGTCCAGATTTTTAAATTTAAGGTAAACTCGTAAAATTACACGCAAGCGCAAGCATCCCCCCAGTGTTTAACCAGTCCCAAATAGATAGTAGTTCCTGCTTTGCCAATCAGAATTCTCTATCAAGGCATCGTCATGGTTACAGGACAGCAAACAAATGGCTTTTTTGTTCAGAGATCGATAAATTCTGGTCTGTTCTAGTTTATATTAATGCATATGTCATATAAAAACGAAAAATACCTTATGTTGACACCAATTCAGCATTTTTTTATGTCCCTACGACCCGTCAGACTCAAAACTTTACACGTTCTCTCCTGCTTTAGACCCAGTTTAAAGGTCGAATTTAACATGTGTCGAATCGGATACAAATGAACATAACCTATTGTTTGAATCATTTGCATTAGATTCGGTACATGTGAAATTCAACGTTTGAACTGAGCCTTACCTTCAATCACAACAAACAGACAGAGTTAGTCGAAATTAGGGAATTTTCGATGAATGGAAGCCAAAAACCCTGACCCTAGTAAGCAGACGATATGCACCTTCATTTTCTTCTACGTTGACAATGGGTGGCTTGCGCTCCTACGGTGCTGTATCTCACCGCCTTGCAGTTAAAGCCTGGGGGCGCGCGTTTTTTTTCCAGGTTTTCTTCCTTCGTAAAAATCAACTCGTGATTCGAGCGTTGTGTGTTGTAAATAGTGGATGTAATGGTAGTGCGTGTGGAGCGAACCTCACGGAAGAGCTCCTTACGTATTGATGGTAGTTAAATATATAAAATGGAACAAAGACAGCCACAGTTATACGTTGCCAGCACCAAGATAACTGCAGAGCTTAACCGAAGCTTTAGGAGTTTTCGATGTCAAAAAAACCAACACACACACAAATAAAGAACTCTAAGATTTTTCTAGCAAAATGAAAAGGCGTCGAGATTCTGAACTAAAGAGGTGTTCTCAATAACCAGGTTTCCCTTTTTAAATTTTTTTTTAGGTGAAGCTCTTGATATTTACGAAATACTCGAGAGAACAACTGGCGGCAAGCTAAACAAGGAAAAACCTCGAGTTAAGGATGAGAGACTTGAAAACTAGTGAAAAAAGGAAAGTTATGTTAGTTAAAGTAGATAGACAAACTTTTCATAACTGAAAATATCTTTCATAAAAAAATATCAAGAATATATACAATTTTGCTGTTATTTCAATAAAAACAGCTGGAGCTCATTATCCATCCTGCCTGCCTGCCTGCCTGCCTGCCTGCCTGCCTGCCTGCCTGCCTGCCTGCCTGCCTGCCTGCCTGCTGTCATTCATTTTTAATTCAAATTCTGGAATTATTACTGCAGTAACGAAGTGGAAAGATGTATTCCTTGTGTGATGTATTTTGAAGGAGTAACCAAGTACTTTCTAGCAATACAATTCTTCTCTCAAGTTTCAGCATTTTGCAAGGAGTTTATAAGATACCACGAACTCTGATACCACTCTTAGCTCAAATTGCACTTTCAAAATTGTTTTACCAGTGGGCAGCGATTGAGGAATCTTACTCGCGCGGGCATGTAAATTCGTTCATTCATTGTTACTCAAAAAATGCAACGTTTAAATTTACTCCCTGCCACGTGACTCCAAAACAGCCAATAAGAGTGCTCAATAGATCCTAAGAAATATAGTAGATAAAGGACAATAATGCGTGTGACTCAGTGTTAGTGCCGAGGAGTCTTGCTGAGCCTGAGACTGGCTTAGCTAACATAATTGAGGTCTTTTATTCCCATCATCGTTCGTCTAGTTCAACTTTCAACCAAATTCAAAATGTCTTCGCTGGATACCACGACCTCTCACCTAAGTTCTGGCAGCACCATGAATATTGTAGAAAACGAAGTCGTCGAAGAAGAAGATAATTTGCCTCAAAACGCTTCAACAGATGACAAGGTATTTCAGGATAAAAGTCTTGCTTGGGGATGGAGAAGTTTTAAACCATCTTGGCTGCAATGGCTGAATTCACCGAACTGGTTTGTGTTCTTCCTATGTTGGTTCACGTTTTTGCAAGGTACATTTTGATATTTTGAGTATATTTTCCTTTATGTTGCATATTCAATATATCTTGAAGGTGTCTGCGATTCAAGTGTTATCGTATCATTCTACACCAAATTTTATTACTTTTGTTTCTTGTTAAATGATAATTCAATTAAGGGGATGTGTCTTAATTAAGTTTATGGTTGTATGGTTGCCGCTAGTGTAATCCGTGATAAAGTGTAAGCAGTCCTGAAATTCCTTTTTAAATAGACCTCTATTTTTCCCCATAGTTTTTTGCTTGCTTTCTTGTCTGCCCACCTGCCTGCCTAGCACTAGCTAACTAACTAGCTATTTCCGTAGTTCATTTTAAATGAATCACGTGATCGCTGTTGGTTCGGCTATCATTCTGAAAATTCCTGCAAAGTCAAAACCATTTCATTTACATCTTGCAGAGTAAAATGAAAGTGATAAACACGAGCCAGTTATCGCATTTCAAGTAAGGATACCGCATACATGTTTATCTCTTTTAACAACTCCTCGAGACTTGGAATTTCAAATCAATTCAAAAGCACTTGAAAACAAAACAATGCGAACACGATATTAAAGTTGTAAATATCGAGACTTGGACGTCGAGGAACCAGAAAGTTATCGGCTGAAATTTTAAAAAGTTTGTAATACAGTTTTTGCTCTGTTCTTATAAGTGAGTAAATACTTGTACTACGGTTTTTCTTCCCTCTGCAAAAATCAAATAGTTTAAAAAACCATATCGATGTTAAGGCAATCATCGAGATTTAAATCAGTCTCTATTGCGATTCTCCTCTTAATTTCACACTTGTAATCCTGTTCTTCATGTAGCGAACCGAAAAAAGGCCGGTGTTTGCCGTACGTTATTTTTTAGGGAGCATTTATCTTTTAGGAGGGGGAGGGGTCCGGGGAATAGCTATTAGTATATGTGCCCAGTTGCTATCCCGGCTTAGTTTGTAAATTTTGAAATGGCCCCCAATAATAACTGGAAAAAAGCAAAAATGCAAGCCGGTTATTACTAGAAACAATCTGTGATTTCATTCAGATTTTCACTTGTAAATATTTGACTACCCCCCCCCCCCCCCAATTCCTCCGGCCCCTCCCCCTCCTAAAAAATGAACTCTCCCTTAATATCTGGCTCTCGTCAATCAAACCACTTGGCTACCTTAATAACTCCAGATGTTTGGAGTTGTACGTGACCAGACAAGTTCATAGATGTCGACAGCACATGTTGGCGAACAACTGATGTTTGCCAAGTCACTTACATATATTACGTATATTACATATATTACATATATTACGTATATTACATATATTACATATATTACGTATATTACATATATTACGTATATTACATATATTACATATATTACATTGACCCCTTGCAACAACTCCTGCTGGGCGTGATTCGGTGGGCAGAGCAATAGACACTACCTTCTGGCCAGTTCGTTGCTTGCCCTCCTGGTTGCGCTGCTTTGGGGCTGATGCAACGGGCCTACATGGTATGTTTAGATCATAATTTATATTTCTATATTATATTTCAGTTTGTAATGCGCGTGTGAGCTTCTTCCTATGTAACACACGCAATATAAGTATTAAATTATATTATTAAATTATTATTACAGTATTTTAACGTTGAACATATTTATTTCTAAGTAATAACTTTTGCTGCCGTTTAATAAAGGTCCATACAGATTCCAATGAAACTCTTTTACGCGTTTGTTTATAAACTTCCAATCGTCATCCAAGGTTACGAATAGATATCACGCAGACGTCGTCTATCCATTCCATCTGTTAAGCCCTTTACACTGGCAATTTTTGCGGCGATTTTTGTGGCAATTTTCGAAAATATGAAACCTTTTGTCTCATCCTTCAAAAGAGACATTCATTTAGGAAAATCTTGGTATCCTGAAAAAAACTTTACAAGTAAATTCTTTATTATTATTTATTCGGCAACGCTTCGTGGATCCACACTACTTTGACAATGTGGTGACGCAACTTATCGTCAATAAGAAGAACAGACACATAAAAAAACTGATGTCTATTTGTTAAATTTTGAATATTTTTACTTAATATACATTCCTATTCATTTCCAGGGATGGCAGTCAACTCATTCGTCAACCTTGCCCTACCAACTCTCGAAAAGCGCTTCAAACTCAACAGTAAATTAACTGGTTTCATCATCTCGTCCAATGACATTACAGCGTTAATTCTGGTCATGTTTGTCAGTTTCTTCGGGAGCTACGGACACAAGACCAAGTGGCTTGGCTATGGCTCTGTAGTTACTGGAATTGCTGCGTTAACATTTACAATTCCGAAGTTCTTGGTCGGCAAATACCGACCAGCCGACTGTAAGTATGCGTAGCCGCGACAGCGTGTCCTAGTCCCATCCATCCATCCATCCATCCATCCATCCATCCATCCATCCATCCATCCATCCATCCATCCATCCATCCATCCACCCATCCTTCCATCCATCCATCCATCTCATTTCTATTTTCAGTACGATCAGCAGGTAGTTCGTTGTGTTTTTTAAACGCCACATCACTTCAAGCCAAAGAGTGTAACGGAGACTCCAGCTCTGCCAGTCTGTACTACATGTTCTTCATCTTATCTCAGCTTCTAGCCGGGGCTGGTACGACCTCTTTGTTTACATTAGGACCAGCTTATATAGATGAAAACGTGCACCCGAAGAAGATGTCCTGGTATCTGGGAGTCTTTTATCTCTCTTTTTTTCTCGGTCCTAGCATTGGTTCAATACTTGGTGGACAACTGCTATCGATTCATGTTGATTTGTTTCTGGTACGTTTGTGTGTCTAATCTCGAAGTATACACTGTTTGTGTTTGGTTTGTTAGCCAAAAAGCCATCAAAAAGGCCATTAGCCATCATTCCATGGTTGAGGAGAAAACTGGGTCGAGTGGGCATTGCAGTGCATTATGGGACTGCTTTAGGATACGAAATAGACGCCATCTTGGAAATATGTCCTCTAAGACAGTCCATTGCGATGCCAACCCGACACAGTTTTTTCTCAACCTCGGAATGGCTAATAAACCTTGCTATTCTCCACGGGACACTGCAACTTCCGATGTTCTATGTTCTTGAACTCGACAACAATTATGCAATTGAAAATAAATACAGAACATAACAGATAGCTAGTAAAAAAACTCCGTCGCTTGTTTGTTTGTTGTTTGGTCGCTTGGTTGCTTGGTCGTTTGGTCGCTTGGTTGCTTGGTCGTTTGGTCGCTCGGTCGCTTGGTTGCTTGGTTGCTTGGTCGCTTGGTCGTTTGGTCGCTCGGTTGCTTGGTCGCTCGGTCGTTTGGTCGCTTGGTCGCTTGGTCGCTTGACTGAATGAATGATAACTAAATTGATTTTTCAGCGCGAAGGTTTCAACCTCACTCCCACAGATCCACGCTGGATCGGCAACTGGTGGCTGGGTTCATTCGTCTGTGGATTCATTTTGGTTTTATTAGGATGTATCTTGCTTGGTTTCCCCTCGATACTCCCAGGTTCTGTTGAAATGAGGAAAAAAGCAATAAAAAAAGGCTACATCAAAGAAGACAAAGAAGAACTGACAGGCAGCCTGAAGAAGATCTTGCCTTCAATTAAGTCACTATTTACGAACTGGACTTACTTATTTCAGGCGCTAGGCTCGACATTCAGGTTAGCTGGGCATTGTTTGGTGATTTCAAGTTTACGCAAAAAGATTTTTATTCATAATATGAGAATGAATTGTGGTGAAGCGGTAGTGCAGTCTCCTCTCATTTCTGGGTTCTTGGGTTAGATTCCTGGACTCAGCTCCACATGTCAGTAGAGTTTGTTAGCCTCTGTCTCTTGATTGAAGGCGGTTTTTATCCTTCTGCAAAACCTAACACACTGAGTGTATTTTTCTGAGTCTTTCAATTTGATGCAGCTGCACAAGGGTAGCATGGGTGGCGTTCGCGGTTAACGCGTCGTCTTTCACCGCTGTGAGTCCAACGGATCGGGTCGCTGGTTCGAGCCCTGCAGTCGTGACATGTGAATTGAGTTTGTTTGACGTGTTGTTCTCTCCTATGCTACGAGGGTTTTCTCCGGGTTCTCCGGTTTCCTCCCTCCGTAAAAATCAACATGTGAGTTGAGTGTTGTGTGCATAGAATATTAAATGTAGTGGTAGTGCGTGTGAGCAAAAAGTGTCCCTAATTAGTGCGAAAGCCTTCATATACTGCGAGGATCAGCTCAATTTGATACATCACAACCGCAGTACAAATATGTATTTCATATATATTCTCATGCACATATCTAACACACTGAATAGACCATTTAAAGAATATAATCATGTGGCTGTTACTAGAAGACAATAAATAAATAAATAAATAAATCGGACTTTATTTATTTAAGAACTTTTGCTGGATTACCAATGTCATATTCAAAACCTTTTCCTAAATATTTTTTTACCCCTATGAGCGGATACTTTCGATTTCAAGATAGCTGAGACTTCCCCAAGGGACCCTTGACTGAGTTGACGTGACTGTTCGATTCAAAGGGCCTATTCAAATTCTATCTTGCTTTTTTTACCTGTGCCCTGACTTGGATCATCCCAGAGGTTGTTTCAGTTTATTGATAACATTTCAAGGCTAATCTACAGCCAGCAGCAACATCAAAATCTTTAAAAAATCAATTCATTTTGTTTTCGTTTTGTTTCAGTACACTAATTGGTCTTGGTGTTGGTCCGTTCTTCTATAAACTTCTTACTGGTAAATACGGAGCATCATTAACAGAGGCAGGCATTGGCATAGCAATCATTCTTCTACCTGGCTCAGCTGCGGGAATATTTATTGGTAATCATAGAATGCTGATAAAATTAACTATTTTTAAAGCTTGCTATATTTTAAACAACTGACAGTAACTTCGCCGTCTGCTCACTAACTATTTATAATTCCACTCTTTTTGCCGCCTTTTTTAAAAATGTCGGGGCAAAAGTCGTGAGAAATTTAGGTGGTATGGGTCTACCACTAAAAAGAGCGTGAACGTTGACTCGTAATGGAATACGTGTTTACCCGCCAAAAAGAGCAGAAAACGTTGACTCCCGGTAAATAGTACACGCGCCTTCCCACCGAAAAGAGGGGGAACTGCCCCCCTACACCCCCCACGGGCTACGCCCTTGTAAAAATATATTTTGTCTTTCCCAACTAGGATCCTTCGTTACCAAGAAAGTCGGAGTTCGTGACTCCTGTAAACGGGCTGCAAAAGTAACGTTTCTTCTACAACTGGTTGGGGTTTGGGGTTCGTTGAATTTTCTAATTCCAGGATGTGATTATGACAAGTACGCAGGCGTGGATGTGGGATACAGAAACAGGTATATTCAATCTCGTCCTCACAGCCTGCGTTTCTTCTGACCTGCGGCGAAGAACGAGGGGTCTGACATAATCCATTTTTTTGTCGCATGCGCAATTTTCCGGAAGTTATAAAATATAATCAATGAAAATTATTCTTCCATTCTTTTTGGAAAGTCTTTAAACGCATGCGGTCAGTGTTTGACCACCATTTGGAGCACATAATGAGATTCAAAGACTTTTATCAGCTGATTGAAACCCAGCAATTCTTGGGGTGCAACCACACGATTCAAAATCCCTTGAGATATAAAAATCAAAGAAATAGCCGCCATATTGGTTGATTTAACGAGAGAAGCTTAATGAGGTATTCTTTGCTATCGTCAACCAACATGGCGGCTTTGACGCCCAATAATTACGCACTAATTGTGCGCGTTTGTTTCATGGCCTAAATAAAATAACTTTAACCTAGGTGTATTATATAATCTACTAACTATTTCACGGATTAGAGTGCAAACAATAAAACCGTGAAACTTTAGTAATACTAAGTAATACAATTTTATTCAAATTCCATTGTTTTCTATTGTTTAACTAGCACTATTTTGTACTATTTAGTAATAAGTGTTTCACGGATTAATTGTTTTCACTCTAAGTAAAGCCAATTGGTTGATCATTAAGTATGGTGCTGGTATTAAATGTCATTCAAATGTTGCTGATATTGTTTTATCTTATTTAAAGTTCTATTGGCAAACTCTCCTTAGAAGACCAGTGCAGCTCAAGGTGCCATTGTTCTACTTCAAGGTTTAGACCTGTTTGCGCACCCAATGGTATCAACTATTATTCTCCTTGCTTCGCAGGATGTACTCAACATATTCCTGGTAAGGTGAGGTAAACGTTTACTGCGCCGCACTTTTTTTCCGGTATAGTCAATTTGGATGAATGGATGGATGGACGGACGGACGGACGGACGGACGGACGGACGGACGGACGGACGGATGGATGGCATGGATGGCATGGATGGCTGGATGGATGGATGGATGGGATGGGATGGGATGGGATGGATGGATGGATGGATAGACGGACGGACGGACGGACGGACGGACGGACGGACGGACGGACGGACGGACGGACGGACGGATGGATGGATGGATGGATAGATGGATGGCTGGATGGACGGACGGACGGATGGATGGATGGAGGGATAGACGGACGGACGGACGGACGGACGGACGGACGGACGGACGGACGGACGGACGGACGGACGGACGGACGGACGGATGGATGGATGGCATGGATGGATGGATGGATGGATGGATGGATGGATGGGATGGGATGGGATGGATGGATGGATGGATGGATGGACGAATGACGGATGGATTTCGATAGCTGTCAAACAATCGACATTTCTTATATATTTCAGGGTTTTACAAATTGTTCGTGTGTCGGCCCTTCATTCAACGTGTCGGCCAATCATACCCAGTTGCACACGATTCTCGCAGAAGGTGTTTGTCGTCAAGAATGTTACCGGCTTAACTACTACGCCTTCGTATTTGCTAGTCTGTTTGTCGTTATCCTGGGATTTTCCAACGCGATTCCAAGTAAACTGGTAACGCTAAGGTAAAACATATTACTCTTGTTAAACAATCTGGTACCCAGAGCTCTTATTTCTTCCTGCGCGTGCTCGACGAAATAATCCGGCCCGCACCAAGAACCTTTCTCGTACCCAGAGCACCGAAACGCACCCATGCGCAACGTGTTTCTCTAGTTTTAGTTATAATCAGCTGTGCGTTCTTTCTTTTCTATATTCAGATCAGTTCCCAACAATCTGCGCGCCTTTGCTTTAGGAATCCAGTTTGTGTTTTTACGCGTAGTTGCTGGACTACCCGGTCCTGTTATCATTGGGGCTATCATTGACGGGACGTGTACTTTATGGAGCACGAAATGCGGAAACCGCTTAAACTGCCTGAATTATGATTTCTATAAACTTGGGTGGATCATTACTGTTTACGGTTTTCCGCCTCAAGGTACGTGACTGAATGTTGGGTTAAAATTCGTGTGTTTATCTGTGTGCTCCTGAGAGCAATGTTTTTATTTTTCCATTCATATCTCTCCATCCATTCATCTATCCATCCATCTCTCCATTCATTCATCTGTTCGTCCATCCATCCATTCATCTATTCATCCATCCATCTCTCCATCCATTCATCCATCCATCCATCTCTCCATTCATTCATCTATCCAACCATCCATCCATCTATCCATCCATTCATTTATTAATTTATTCATCCATTCATCCATCCCTCTATTCATTTATCTATTCATCCATCCATCCATCTTACATAAAGGTTACTTAAAGGTTACTTAAGGATGATTCTTTTATTTTCATTGTCAGGGGTCACGATATGGCTAAACTTAATTAATAATTTGTGTCTTTCAGCTCTATCCTTGCTCTTCCTTTTCCTGTCGTGGTTTCTGTGCAAAGACTCGGAAAACTCCTCATGGCCACCTTCCGGCGAATATAAAATGAACAATAATGAAATGCAAGAGTATGGCGAAAAGATTGATGATTCTGTTGGCGGTCAAGGCGTTGAAAATTTAGGAGTCGAGACAGAGGAAAACGCGAATAATACCAAATTTTAAAGATGTATTTAGTAATACGTACAATAATTATTTTGAATGAATGAATGATTAAAAAAATTAAATTAATAAATCACTTTGTTTAAGTGTCTAGTCGTTCTAGTGCTTTCGCACTAATTGGGGACACTTTTCGCTCACACGCACTACCACTACATTTAATATTCTATGCGCACAACGCTCAGCTCACATGTTCGTGATTTTTACGGAGGGAGGAAACCGGAGAACCCGGAGAAAACCCTCGCAGCACAAATAAAAAGTTTTATAACTGAAAACATTTGTTTGCATAATCTTTTATTTGGTTTACTTGAAGCTCTCAAATTTAATTTTAATGTTTTGATTTTTCTTTAATTTTAATGGGTTTCTCTTTTATGGGTTTCCTGTGGTATTGGCGGGAAGCCATAAATAAGGAAACGATAAAGCGCAACAACTACAGTAATAATAAAAATGGAAAATAAAGAAAAAAGAGAAAAATGTAAAAGAAATTCCTTAGGGACAAAATTAACATTAAAAGAAAAAAAGAATCGAAATAAAGATCTGAAAAGAGAGGAAAAGAAAAGGAAAATCCCGGCTGTCTTTCTCTCGCTTGGATTTCTCACTCTACTTTCCTTTTATTCAGAATGTTTGATCAAACATTGTTTATCATAACGAAAGACATGAAAAAACGCACGAAAAGTTGCTAAATTCGTTCCACTGGACGCCATTTTGAATATTGCAAATCTAATTAACTCTTGACCCTAAGCCTGCACTAATGTAGATCAGCAGTTTCCCCAAACACAAAACAAAATGGCGCTTCACATGTGGAGTATAACTTTGTCTTCACTGCCTTCATGTTCATAAATAGCAATGCTTAACCCCAAAATACAGTCAAAGATACGTCCATTTGGTTTAATTATCTAGCATTCTTTGAAGCAGTGAAAAAATTACGGCTTGAAACGTTAAGTGTTGTACTCACGTGGTCTGAGCAAGAGCTCACTAGGACCTCTTTTTATCATTGAAGCATCTTTTTTTCTCTTTTAACGTATGAAAGTGGAGTATAATAATGGAGAGCGCATGAGGCAACTTGAACTATAGCAAAAATATAAGTATTTACAGCTTTGAAGTACATAACTTTACAGAAAACTCACTGGCAGCGTGATAAATTATGGAAGAGTCAGGAGTAGTGGGTATTGAAGCTATTTTTGAAACTCTACAACACGCATGTAGCCAGAATCCTGAGTTACTTAAGCCAGCTGAACAGAGGCTACATTCATGGGAGACGCGACATGGCTTTTATACTGCATTAATGGTTAGTTCTTTTTGGATGTATAGTTTGTCGCATTGTTTTGGGTGCCTAATTTTTACTCCCTTTGAGAACACGTTTTTTCATGTATTAAGACCTGTTGTAAGAAATTCACAATCTGGGGGACAAAGCAATTTAAATCTTTGATTGAGCCCCAAGTATGAGCTATTGTCATTACTATGCCAAACAGAGATGCAATTAATTGATGGAACAAAGCAACTTGGCAAGAACTATTGTCATGATAATATTTGGCAGATTAACAAATTGACAACGCAATACTAATATTTTGTAAATATGCCATCTAGCCCTATGCAGTCATCTCTCGCTACAACAGATGCTTTCGGGACCATCACTTTGTGTTTGTAATAGGGAGTGTGTCTGCAATTATTTTGTTACATCATCACCTTTATCATCTTTTATTGTATCCTCTTGTGGTCAGCTGTTAATATCAATAATTATAAAATAACTAAGAGATAACGCACACTCTGATTGGTCAATTACCATTTTATATAACCCAACATAGATCGTGAGGAAATGATGTCAGCAACTGCAAGCAATGTTTTGTTTGTTTCTTATGTTTTTTATTATTTCTTTTGAGTTAATCGTTAGTTATTTCTTTGTTATTTTATAAAAGAGATAGAAAACTCCCCTTGCTTGTGCTATGTTGAGTTATACAAGCACTTGGGAAATTGCATGAGCCCTCGAGAAGTGCCAAAAAGCACTCGCCTAAGGCCCATGCTTCTCCTAGCACTTTTCTCTGACTCACGCAATTTCCCGCGTGCTTGTATAACTCAACATAGCACGTGCGCTCTTTTTCTATCTCTTTGATGTCATTACTGTAGAAAAACTTTATCAAAGTAGTCCAATTCTGGCTGGACATTGTCCAATTACAGGCCATTATTCTAAGTGCTGTATTTTTTGTGAAGGTGCATAGAAATAACCAAAAACAGATAGCTGGAGGAACACAACTAAAAAAAATTGCTTTGAGCTTTGCAGACTCATCTCCCTAAGCAATCAAACATCTTGCTGAATTTCTATTCCTTTCATCAGTTATTGTCAGTATAATCCAGACAAGGTATTAGTAAGCTAATTGTGTATTCGATTCTTATATATTTTTCAATTCCAGCACATATTTTCCAATCGATCAATGGATGCCAACATTCGATGGTTAGCTATCCTTTACATTAAGAATGGTGTGGATAGATATTGGAGGAAAAATGCCCCAAAGTAAGTTACATCTTGATATACACTCACTATAATGAATAAACATTATATTTTTATACATATTTTATTATTATTATCATTATTATTATTATTATTATTACTATTATTATTATTATTACTATTATTATTTTTTTAAATTTTTTTTTAATATTAATATTTTTTAAATGTTATTATTATTATCATTATTATTATTATCAATGTGCCATCTTAATTCATCTTTTGTTGTATTCTCTTGTGGTGAGCTGTTAATATCAATCGGCATCATTACTGTAACAAAGCTTTATTTGCCCCCCTGGACTGCCCCATAATGCTTTGCAATCCAAGATGGCCAGCACATCATTGAAGTAGTCCATTAGGGTTTTACAACCTGTACTTTATGTAGCTATTTATCTTTGTCTTTATCTTGTGTTCTGTGACTTTTTTAAGGGCTATCCCAGAAGAGGAGAAAGCAATGATGAGACACCAGTTGATATTGTCATTAGATGAGCCTGTTCATCAGGTAATGTAGTAGACCATGCTTTATCTTAGTCTGGTGTGGTATTGAACATGTTCATCAGGACCTATTTGTTCAAAGGGTGGACAGGGCTATCTGATGGATAATATTGTTATCCAGTGGATAAATTTATTGGATATTAGCATTTATTATATAGATATCGATGAATTACCAGGTTTTCTCTAGTGTCGAAAACTTGATATCTTTCACCAGTGGAAGATAACATATCTTTCACACGTGAAGATATCGCTGTTGAAGCAGCTTGCTTTTTTAATAAAGAATTTTTGAGCTTTTGTTTTATTTAAGTTTCATCGATATCTATATAATAAACAGAACGTTACATGGCCGCTTGGAGATATGAATTTTATCTTCTCGTGTTCAATTTAGATATCTCACTTGTTCGCGTGTGCTCACTCGTGAGATATCAATTGAGCACTCGAAGATAAAATTCGTATCTCCGCGTGCCCATGTAATATCCTCTATTGACTTAATAATATTTGATATTTGATACTTATATTGTGCATTTTAGATATAAATACTCAAATGCGCATTATGTGACTTATGCGCTAGACAAGGATTTATCCATTGCCATCCACTCTTGTATAACCGGGCTCAGGTAATACGGTAGGCCTTGCTTGATGTTGAACTCATCAGTGAAAATGAGCATTATGCAGGTGTATGCCTTGAGCTGACCAGGATGTCCATGGTAACCACACCATGATCACCACATACTGCAGCACCTGTCATACTGGCATGTCAGAGTACTTGCCCAAGGGTCAACTTACCCAAAGTCTATGATGTACTTACCTATAATCAAGCTCAACTTCCCCAGCTCATATGTAATCTTAGTTCTTTGATTGTTTTTAATTTAAAACAGATCGCAACACAAGTAGCAGTTTTAATTTCAAAGATTGCAAGACTTGAATTGCATAGTTGGCCAGAACTTTTTCCTGCTCTGTTTGAGGTAATTGAGGACTTAATGAACTGTTGTGTAAAATACCTATATAAAAGGATTGAAAAATGGGATTAAATAAATGAGATTAAAAAAATGAGATGATGGGAAAAATAAGGAGATAATAGTGATAATTAATGCAATATTGGGAATTATGGGATAATTAAGGGAATTTTAAAATGTTTCATAGATTTACTCTTCCTCTAATGAATTCCATTTCAGAACAAGTGTCATTCTCTTAAAAATATATATGTAAGATATAGAATAAGTCTTATTCCTTGTGGATCCTTATGCATAGCTATTACACAAAGAAATGCTACTCTAGAGAATGACACATGGTCTAAAATGTGAAAATCCTATGCCCATCTAAAGATGTGTAATAATTAATAGATGGTTATAATTGGTGAATTTAATATTTAATGACTCATACATCATATATTTGATACTTGAGCCTGTTGCAACCTTTTATTGTTATTATAGGGAGTTCAGAACCCTTCGTTTTTAGTAAAGCACAGATCTTTACTGGTCTTGAACCATGTAACCAAGATGTTGTCGTCTAAGAGACTGGCCAATGATAGACAACTATTCAGACAGGTAAGATTATTGAAGAAATAGAAAACCCGCGCGCGTGCTGTGTGCTGTCATAAAGCATGCGGGGGTTGGCAGAACACGAGAGAAGTGTTAGGAGAAGCACGACGCATAGCAGTTTTTTATTTCTTTTGTAAAATACAAATTACAATAATAGATAGGAATGACGAAAGGGAAGGTGCGCGTGTGTGCAATGTGCTCTCATAAAGCACACGCTCCAAACCAATCAGAACGCGACATTCATAACAGTTATTTTATAAACAATTATATCTAACTCTTGAATATATGGACACTCAAGAGATTACATGTAAATGGTCCTTGATTTACAAGGGTGGCACTGACTGCCATTTTCATAAACATGTGAACTTGGTAGCTGCAATCAGCTGCACCCTGAAATTTAAAACTAAAAATAAAAAACTAATTAGTCTAGTGCGAGCTGTGTCGGTGTTTGTAATGAAACAGTAATGATAAAACTTAGATGAAAAAACTGACATTTTAAATGCTAGTCCTTCGTCGGAGTAAAAGAGGAAGGACTAGCGTCCGAAATGTCAGTAAGTGTTTTCATCTTTTCATGGTGTATAATTTACCTTTTTATCATTACCTTTTATATTTGACTGGCGGCCATGAAAAACCAAGTTCTAATGGGCAAATCACGACTAGTTGCATGTGTATGAAAATAGCGGTAATAAGGTGGTAATAGCCAAATGCTAACAAGCATATGTGGCCCTCATTCATTTCTATCTTCATGCATATTTTTAAAATATTATTTCAGTTATCTGAGAGCATCTATGCATCTATACTTGATCTGTGGGAAGCTCATTCTACTTTGTGTTTTGAAAAAGTACACCAACAGGTACAATATAGGATGTATTCAAGATATAATATTCACAGTTACAGTATATCATGTAGCAGTGAAATATATAGTGCTTGAAGCAGGGTCCAAAATTAGCAGTCTTCCATTCATCAGAAAATTTTCAATTGATGACTGGATTTTAGAAGATGGTCTTTCAGCTATTGACTAAACTGTTTGTCCTGAGACTGTTTGCAGTGTTTGTTGAATATAAGAACGAGCTTTCTCAATGCTTTTTAGTCGATTATTATTTTAATTCAGGCTTCATTATGACCCCAAAGCACAGCTGTAATCTGAATCCATGATGGTTGATTTGAGAGGAGAGAGAGAGAAAAGAAAAAAAAAACCACTTAGTCACTTACAGTACAATTTTTTTTTTGCAGGCATCAAATATCGAAGAGTCCTTAGAACTAAGTATATTGTTAGTAAAAGGTAAGGATAACACTTCACACAACTACAGAATAGACTCCTTGTAGCACGTCAGAATGCAGCTCAAATTGGAGGACATAACAATAGGTTTCCAATTTTACAGTAATGGGATTGGAATTCTTTTGTTTTGTCCTCCCAATTGAGCTGCTTTGACGTCACATTTTCTTACGCATTCCCTTTCAAATAGAGAATTGTACGCCAGTAGTAGCTGTAAGTACTACCATTTGGTTGGATCCATAGCCTCAAGAGTAATACAATGACACGTTTGTGTGGGTTTGTGGGTGGGGTTGTGTGAGGGGGTGTGCATATGGGGTGGGGGAGGGGGAAGGGGGGTATTTCTGTACATAGAGGTATTGGGTTGAGGCAAGTGGGTACAGTTTAGGATAACAAAAGACTCATCAAGTCAACAGGGTCGTCATATCTGTTATTTCTTATGTACCACTTAGCATTGATCAGTAAGCATTTTGGTTTAGTCCTCAGGAAACTCACTGTTCATGGCCACAGAGGATTTACTCCTGATTCCAAGCCAATGGTATGTTACTACTCACTATTTTGGATGTGAGGAATTATTATTTATGAGCTAAGAAAGTGTTATAGAAATCATTTGTCTCTAGCTGTCTCGAACCATGACCTTCTGGATGCCAGTCAAATGCTCTACCACTGAATCTAGTGATTTTTTATTTCATTTATTTTTATATTTCAGGTATTTCTTAGCACAAGTTTTGACAAGATTAGACTGTTTTTGGAATGTCGTAAGTAGCTTCAGAGACTATGAGAGATGGTCCTTGGTAAAGAATAGTGGCTTTGCACCATCACGTGATGGCAGCCATGACAGGAGGCAGGAACAATTGAATCTGGTCTAATCTGATTTACATAAGAAATAACTCAGTTTCCCAGGGCAAAGAGACTCTATCGGTGTGCCTCCTGTCATGGCTGCCATCACGTGATGATGCAAAGCCTCTATAGTATAGTCTGTGTAGTTTGATTCGATAGTAACATTAATTATGCTTCAATGATTTTAGGGAGACAGCTAGGCCACAGCCAAAAGTTAAATGAAATGGTGGAAAAAATAGCAAAGCTTTTAAGCAAGTCTGTAAGTATAAAGATGTGTGATTGTTAGCCGTCGTTTCATACAGGGCTTTTAATACTGGTATTACTGGAAAACGAAATATGGAAAATGAAAAGAATTTCCAGGTTCCCGAAAAAGTCCTTGAAATTTCTGTTCTACTTTTAATTTTGTGACCGTTTTTGTCGAATTTGAAATGGAAAGTCAATTTACATATTTCTTGTGCTTCCTGGAACCTCGACAGAAAATTGATCAGCAAAATCATCACCATCATCATCATCACCATCATCATCATCATTACCACCATCGCCACCATCATCATCACCATTATCATCATCATCACCACCATCACCATCATCATCGCCACCATCGCCTATCATCATCACCACCATTATCATCACCTTTATCACCATTATCAGCATCAGTATCAACATCATCACCACCATCATCATCACCACCATCATCATCACCACCATCATCATCATCATCATCATCATCACCACCATCATCATCACCACCATTATCATCACCTTTATCACCATTATCAGCATCAGTATCAACATCATCATCACCACCATCATCATCACCACCATCATCATCACCACCATCATCATCACCACCATCATCATCATCACCATCATCATCACCACCATCATCATCACCACCATCATCATCACCTTTATCACCATCATTATCATTATCAGCATCAGTATCAACATCATCATCACCACCATCATATATAATACCTTCATAACCATCACCATCATCAACAGCAACCAATTGCTAATATTCTAAATGATGTTTATGTTTGTTTCCATGGTAACTATAGCTTTTGGACAGCTTGGATCACCACCCATCGTCTTTCATCCCATTGGTGCAAAAGAGTCTAGAGTTCTGTGTCACTTATTTATTTAACTCAGAGGCAGCAGGTAAATTCTATTGTAACGAAACGTAACGATTGGCAAACGAAAATTTACGATGGGCTCAAGAAAATTAACGATGGGATAACGAAACGTAACGAAGGGCTAACGATAATAAACGAGTAAGAACGGGAAGAAAACGACAGCTACAACGGAAAGTTATTAAAAACTAACGAGAACTACCGGAAAACAGGCGAATAATAACGAAAACAATCTACAACTGACCGGGGGGAGGGGTGGGGGACTGAGAGGGGGGAGGGATGTATTGACGATAGCCGAAGCTGAGAAGTAACGAAAACTGACAAAGCATAACCGATGAAAAATGTATTGGAAAATAACAGAGAAAAAGACAAAGTATCAGAATAATACACTATAGTCAAACGTGTTAATTAATCATATTTTGGAAATAATTATCTAAGTTGTAATTCTGGGTACAATAAATTATTGCTATCGTTGTACTATGATTTAGGTTTTGCTATGCTAACAGATTTTGCCGATTTATTCACGTTATCGTTGGCATTGCAAAGTTTCACATACGCTTTATGTAATGTTTAGTTTAATGGAGTATACTTTTTTCTTGCTTCAGGACTTGGGTTTGAGTTGTTTCTTGTTCAGTGTTGTAACATTGTGAGAGCCATTCTGCGCTGTGACGTCTACCGTCCACCCAAGGAAATTAAAGGTATTGATACGATGAAATTATGCAATAGATCCAACCTCATTCACGTAAGAAGTGGTTACTCAGACAAGGTCAAACGTCGAACTTTACATGAGCCGAAACTAATGACACGAAAGAAGACCGATTTTTATTTTATTTTTCAATTAGGTTCGGCTCATGCGTAGTTCGACGTTTGACCTGATCCTTTAGGATTAAGATTAGATCACTTGTCAAGAGATTGAGTTTAAGTTAGTTAATTTTTTGCGGAGGGAGGAAAACCAGAGATCCTGGAGAAGTGAATGAATTGAAGGAGAGATGAATGAGTAGATGGTGTCGATGAATGGACGGATGGATGTAGGATGGATAAATGCTAAATGGCTGGATGAGAGAATAAATGAATAGCAAGATGAAAACTGCAAAGGAAGGACGGACGCACGGACGCACGGACGCACAGACGGAAGGACTTACGGACGCACGCACGGACGGACGCACGGACGGACGCACGGACGGACGCACGGACGGACGCACGGACGGAAGGACTGACGGGCAAATGGACAAATGAGAAGGCGGGAATAGATGAATGAATGAGTGTATAGATAAATTATGGAAACTTTCATCTCTTCCATTTATAACTTCTGATTATTTTTCTCTACTCCAGAAAGTACTCCACAAGAAACTATTGCAGTTCATCAGGTATGTGACTAACTCAAATAGACACCTAGATTTAAGGACGTTCTTGTGCAAACGATACCATCGTTAGATTTTTTTAATAATTTTGGATAATGAAAGTACATCATACTAGAAGTAAAATAAGCAAATAAAAAATGGGATTCCCTGACTTCGTTTAGCCGTAAGAATGCTTGGAAGTTCAATCTTTTAACGGTAAAAACGCGCGAACAACTTAGACATGGAAAGCTTTTAAACTTGTCCGCATATTTCACTGAACTCTAGAAGATAACAAAATAATTAGTTAGCATTTGAAATTTGTGTTAAAAATTAGAAATATATTTAAAATGTTATTGGGCTACAAGTGTGGGTTTGGAGCCATATTCCTGCACGAAGCGGAGGAGAAACGTTTTATCGAAGGGCACCTGCGAACCTATACAGTAACCTTAACCCAAAATTGTTCTTTAACTATCATTTTCCTTAGATTGAAATAAATAGATAAAAATTAAATTATCTTTCCTAATTTCTAAACATTTGATATGTAATTTTTTAAAATGCGAATAAAGACATTGTTTTTTCTTTTCTTATTTTTTTAAACTATCATTGTGCATTTGAATAAGGTGTACCTCCTTACTAAGTACAAAATACACTATTTATTTTTTTCATTTTTTTTTACCTTTTTATATTTTTTCCGATAGGTTAAGATGTCATTTTTCACGCCATCAGTGTTGACAGAAATCATACAACGACTTGTGATGCATTTCTTTTTGTTAAAAGAGGAGGTAATGATCTGTCAGTCCTTTCTTACTTACTAAAACTGATATAACAAGACTCTAAATCTTGCGAGTTGTTGTTGCTAACGATTATGGAGATGATGATGATGGTGATAATGATGATAGTGATGCTGATAAAGGTGATGGTAATGGTCATGATGGTAATATGATGGTGATGGTAATGATGATGGTGGTGATGATGATGATGATGATAATAATGGTGATAATGATAAAGGTGATAGTAATGGTCATGATGGTAATATGATGGTGATGGTGATGATGATGGCAATGATGATGATGGTGATGATGATGATAGGATGCTGATAAAAGTGATAATATTGGTCATGATGGTAATAATGATGGTGATGGTGATGATGAGAATGGTGATGGTGATGATGAGAATGGTGATGGTGATGATGAGAATGGTGATGGTCATGTTGATTGTTATGGTGATGGATGATGATTGTGATAATTATAGTAATGATGATGATGATGAATGATGATGGTAGTGATGGTGATGACGATTATGGTGACGACAATACAGTATTTTCAGTTGTATTTCGTGAATGCTATAGAAGACATACAGTCAATTCAAAAAATGTTTTCGTCAACCAACTCAAGTCTACGCGACTGGACCGAAAGGAACTCTGGGTAGCAATCATTAAAGCCGAGTTGACTCCATAATTCTATCTGACTAGTTATGCCTGGTTTACACCACAAACCTTCGTAGGCGAGTGGGAAGTGTTGAAGGAGACGTTTTTTAAATGCCTTCATACTTTCGGAATCGTGAACTGAATCATAACTACTTTGTTTTTCTTTCCCTAAACCCGAAGACATGCATTTGATGGATTCTTTCTCGCCATTATTATCTTATTTCTAGCGGGAACAATTAATTCAGAACGAATATTTAACCGCTTCAGTGATTTTTACCCATATTCCTTTCGGTCCAGTCGCGTAGGCTTGAGCCAGTCGACGACAACGTTTTTTGAATTGACTGTATGCACATCTGACCCACCCACCCCATCCAACACAAATTTACCCCCACCCCTGTATGGAATTCACTGGCACCCCTTCTGAATTTGTTTGAAGCTACGTACTTAAAGAAACTCTGTACCAATTTTAGTGATTTTTGTAACGATATTTTAAGCAACCTCTATTCAACAGTAATGATGGTTTGCCGATAAGAAAGGTTCCTAGCGTTAGCACAAAGTTTATGAGAATTTTGCTTTCCTTAAAGGAATTAGAAAACTGGGAGTCAGATCCAGAAGATTTTGGTAAGCCCATTTTGTGTTTCTATAAGTACATCCATCCCATCTCGCATTGATTTTTCTTTCAATTATTTATTATATTTCCAGTAAATGAAGAAGTTGGGGAATCATGGCGATATCAGTTGAGGGTAAGTGTGACTAAAATGGTTTCTAATAATAGAGTGCATACCATATATTCGTGAAAAAACGTTGTAAGAAGTTGCACAAATTTGCTCAAATTAGTAAGTTCAGTAGACCTCAGTAGACCTTAGACCTACAAAACTTTGCTCTGATTTGTACAAATTTGTTAGTTAACTTTTTCATGGTTTTGTATTTACACGTGAACACAAGGCTAGTCAGTACAGAACAATAGTTATTGGTCTCCATATTTCTATTCAGTGTATAATAGAGATTAACCCTATAGAGAATATCTCCTAACATCGAATTGGAATCTAATGTCCTTCATATATATTTTTTCTACAGCCAAGCACAGAAGTCCTGTATCTTACTTTGTTTGCAGAGTTCAGAACTATAGTCACACCAGTGGTGGTCAACATGATTCATACGGTACAAGGTTGGTATCCATGGTAACCTGGGTTCACTGACTGCTAAACCGTCCTTGATTCCACATTCAATATTACAGAATCTCTGCCGTACCAATAGTCCCCTTCACGGTTCTCTGCGCCATCTTGAAAGGTAGCCGTGCCTTTGCATCAAAGCGAGACGAACGGTGAGCTTGCAATGATAGAGATCTTTTTTAACACCTTGGACAATTATTCACATGTCTCTACCATTGCAAGCTCACCGTTCATCTCACTTCGATGCAAAGGCCCGGCTACCTTTCAAGATGGTGCAGGGAACCGTGAAGGGGTCTATTGACACAGTAATACCACCTCTATCGTTTCAGTGTCTCCAGATTCTGAAGACATGAACTTTTTACTTCAAAAAGACGCTGGTAAGTGTTATTGTAAAGATTCAGATTAACAGTAAGAATTGTGATAATAAATGTTGTTTTGTTGTCTTTTATTGCCTTCTCTTCTCTTCTCTTCTCTCCTCTTCTCTCCTCTCCTCTCCTCTCCTCTCCTCTCCTCTCCTCTCCCCTCCTCTCCTCTTCCTTCCCCCTTTTCTATATTCTCCTGTCCTTCATGTTTCACAGCATTTTCGTTTCACTACAATAACCAGTTCCAATTTCATTCTAGTATACACTGCAGCTGGCTTGGCGTCGTATGACTTATTTGGAGAAGTTGACTTTGACGCTTGGTTCAAAGACTATCTTTTAAGGGAAATGCATACGACGTCATCCAGGTAAATTGTTGCTATGACAACAACTTTGTAATATGTAAGGTAATAGATCCTTCAAAGAAAATGTCAATTATTTCGAACCGTGAAACAACCTCTGGGCTGATCTACGTCAGGGCACGGCTTACTTACAGATTGAACCCTGAAGCAATCCTCTGGACTAATCTACGTCAGGGCATGGCTAACTCACAGATAGAACCCTGAAACAACCTCTGGGCTGATCTAAGTCAGGGCATGGCTAACTCGCAGATTGAACCCTGAAGCAATCCTCTGGACTAATCTAAGTCAGGGCATGGCTCACTCGCAAATCGAACCCTGAAACAACCTCTGGGCTGATCTAAGTCAGGGCATGGCTCACTCACAGATCAAACCCTGAAACAACCTCTGGGCTGATCTAAGTCAGGGCACTGCTAACTCACAGATCGAACCCTGAACTCTACTCAGATGCGATGCAGAGTCCAGTGTATCCCAGAGGTTATATCGTGGCGAATGCGCCATTCTTGATTTTAATGATATAAATAAGAACCTTGTAGGTGTTGATAATTGTTTCTGATATATAGAACAAAATTACTTCGACGTCGTGTGCCGTGGCTTGTTGGTCAGTGGGTCAACGTGAAGATGTCTGCTTCAGTTCGTCCCTTGATATATGAATCACTTATCTACCTCATGCAGGAACACGAGGATCTGGTGGTAAGTATAGGATAAAGACTTCTTTACCTTGAGTACATTGTTTTCCCAATTCAGATCACATGACATTCCCTTGAGGATAAGCCTCTTTGTTTGAATCGTATCCATACCAATCTCGTACCCAGAGCCTGCGTTTCTTCTAGCCTGCGTTTCTTCTGGCCTGCGGCGAAGAACGAGGGCTCTGGCATAATCCATTTTTTGACGCATGCGCAGTTTTCGGGAAGTTAAAATTTTGAAAATCATGCTTACAAGCAGAGTTCTGTGTTTATTTCCGATCAAAATTAAAATTAGAGATCGGGAACATATTTTTTATTTTTGGCAAGTCTTTTAACGTAAGCGCTCTTATAACGGAAGTCCGAGAAATCCTGGTCTCAAAAAATGGATTATGCCAGAGCCCTCGTTCCTCGCCGCAGGCCAGAAGAAACGCAGGCTCTGGGTACGAGATTGTATCCATGCCGTTAAACGAAGAAATGATAATCAAGGGGATGCCATGTGGTCTGGAATGAGAAAACATGCTGGAGCTAAAGAGAGGTGTATACGGCGTAGTATTGGTTGGAGTCGTCCCGTATCACAGACCTTTCTGTGTAATGAAGCGTTTATCGTTTTTTTTTGAAGGGGTTAAATGATTAGCGTTTTTAATGAGCAATACTTGCGCCCAGAAATGCTGTATTTTCCATTCGAAGGAAAGTTATCATGTGAAAATGAAAAGAAAAACGAGGAAAAAAGACAGAAAGAGGGAGGGAGTGAGGGAGGTAGGGAGGGAGGGAGGGAGGGAGGAAGGAAGGAAGGAAGGACAGAGGGAAGAAAGGAAGGACAAAGGGAAGAAAGGAAGGGCAAAGGGAAGGAAGGAAGAAATAAATGAGAACCATTGATTGATGGAAAGATCAAATAGGAACGAGGAAAAAAAGAAAGGGATGGATAAATCCAGCTGGAAGAAAGAGCATTATTATAATTCATGATATTTCAATCAAACCAACTCAGGTATAACAGCATTTACTACTACATAAAAAGAACTAAAAATGAACACTACCTTATTACTTTCAAATCTTTACTATCTTTAGGTTCGACTAACAGCAGCAAATACAATGAAGACTGATATCCTTTTATACCATCAGTATATCAATTTGTGTTTCGTCTCATTATTTTTTACAATTTTGTTACATATAATTTGATTATTGGTTTTTACAGGATCTTCTTGAAAATCGCTATAGTGAAGAAGCATCCTGTTTAAATATTATTGTAAAATAAATAAACTATTGATCCTTATTTTACGAGTGTAGCCATTAATAGCACACAGTGGCTAACAAACCTGTGCCCTCGTGGTTGATTTTTATGAAGGGAGGAAAACCAGAAAACCTTGAGAAAAATTCTCGTAGCATATAGAAGAGAAACAACAAGCAACTCTACTCTTCTCACAGCGGCGAGAGTCAGCGCATTAACAACGCACTAGTTCGCGCTCTTCCCTTACGTTATATAAATGCTTTGATCTCCTTAGCTATGCTTAATTGTTGATGACGTCGAATTCCATCTCGATGACTTTGAACCGGTAAGTACAATAACGCAACATCTTGTAACACAATACTCCATTTTCCAGTTCTCTGTTGCTCAGGGTTAGCCTCGATTTTGTCCAGAATATTGATGAGTTCCAGTGAAGGTCCTTGGAATTTCAAAGTGTTCGTATTGTTAAAGTTGTGCATTCTTTACTTTACCGTTGGTATTTGTGAATATTGAGACACTGATTCGAGGCTAACCCTGAGGAAATGAGTCTGTAATCAAGGAACACAGCGGTTATTTGGAGCTCGAATATGATCTATTTGAAGTAAACATTAATGTATTTTGGACGAGTTTTATTCATAATTTGTTCGTTCTTTGGTATACAGCTATTATCGGTCTTTGTTTTCTCATTACGTTCCTTTTTCTTGTTTTAGTTCATCAATGGAAGTTTTACGTCCCTCTTTCATCTGTTGCGACAAGTTTCAGAATGTGACACTAAGGTCTGTAACATAGACCTCGTTACCTTGGGCTTAATGTTTGTTTTTTCATTTCAGACCACTTGTCATTCTCTTGCTACTAAGAGCGATTTTCTTTAAGTCGAACCGATTAGTCTAAGTGAAGGATCATTAGATAGTTGATGGAGGGTTGCGTAAATCCCCCCAAAAATATCGAGCAAGCACTTAAACCTCAAAAAAATGTCATGCAACCTCTTGATCTGCTAGAAGAAAGATATCTAACTGTACGCAAAAAAATAACGTGCAATGGTTAAGCCAATCCCAGGTAGTGTATGAACGTGACATGATAAAAATATGTATTAGTTGTACGTTTTATCATGTCATGTTTATTCAAAGTCATAACTGAGATTGAAATTTTTTTTTTGTTTTTGTTTTTTGAATCCGGAATTAAAATTTAATCTTCATTCTTAGTTTAAAAGAATACATAATAAACTGATTATTGCGCTCGCCTCTCACCAGTGCGACCCGGTTTCGAGTCCGCAAAAATCAACTTCTAAATTCCAATTGGAATCCAGTGGAAGAAGGGCCACTCTGTGGAATCCACTGTTGATCCCATTATTATTATTATTATTTGATTATTATTATTATTTGATTATTATTATTATTTGATTATTATTATCATCATCATCATTATTATTATTATCATTATTATTATTATTATTATTTGATTATTATTTGATTATTATTATCATCAATATTATTCTTATTCTTATCATCATTATTCAATTAGATTCCTGCACGATAAGTGTTGGGCAAATAACAAGCTTGCCTTGTATTGATGAATTTATTACAATGTATATCATACTCAACCTCATCCAATACTACACCTTTTGCTGTTCATTAACAGAAAATGTACATTCATTTGTGCCAATAGTTGTATCAATAACGTGTAATGTACTTTCATCAACACCACAAGTAACATCATTAGCGTGGATCAACTTTCAATAACGACAATTGAATATGCGTGTACATTCATAGGCATCAATGGACAATCAATAGCGCGTTTGTACATTCATATGCGCGGAATTTATTTTCGTTTGCGCGAAATTCAACTTCAACTAACACCAAATGACAAACAATAGCATTTATGGACAATCATTTACCCAAAAGTGAAAATTCATTAGTGCTATTAGCATAACCATTGACAATCTATAACGCGTTTGGACAATCATGAGAGTCAACGTTATATTCTATAGCGTGGTTCAACAAACATTTGTATGATTCGAATGAACAATAAGAGAAATAAAACAATCATTAGCGATTTTTTTTAATCACTTTAAAACATATAAAAAACTCAGGTAACTGCTTCCATAATAGCGGCTGCGTCGGAGAATAGCAATTAGCTCACTTAAAGCAGCAATCAAAGACGACATCAGCCGTCCAGAGATACAACAACATACGAACGATCGGGCTGAGGCAAGACGACAAGGGATTGCTCTAGGTCACTACAGAACGCAGTTGCTAATGGAAGGGTTCTAGAGAAATGTGGCAACTATCACTATCGCTAAATGTGGTCAGTGGTTCAGTTATATGCAAACGTATTTGCCACGATGTATAAATGGCGAAGAAATTAAAGGCTAAAATAAATAAAAAATCGCTAATGATTGTTTTATTTCTCTTATTGTTCATTCGAATCATGCAAATGTTTGTTGAACCACGCTATAGAATATAACATTGACCTTCATGATTGTCCAAACGCATTATAGAATGTCAATGGTTATGCTAATAGCACTAATGAATTTTTACTTTTGGGTAAATGATTGTCCATAAATGCTATTGTTTGTCATTTGGTGTTATTGAAGTTGAATTTCGCGCACAAGAAAATACAATCCGCGCATATGAATGTACAAACGCGCTATTGATTGTCCATTGATGCCCATGAATGTACACGCATATTCAATTGTCTTTATTGAAAGTTGATCCGCGCTAATGATGTTACTTGTGGTGTTGATGAAAGTACATTACACGTTATTGATACAACTATTGGCACAAATGAATGTACATTTTCTGTTAATGAACAGCAAAAGGTGTAGTTTATTATTTTCTTCTCACCTACAGATGCACGTCCTCCATGTATTATCAACCCTGATTGAAAGAGTGGACTCAAAGGTAGCTAAAGGCACAGACACACGGTGCAACATTGCGCACAACATTGCAGGCAATCTTGCTGAAGTAGGATAGATTTCTAATTCAGCAACGTTGCGTGCAACAAATTGCGTCGCGCGTCATGGCTGGCAACATCAATTGCACGCAACATTGCGCGCAATGTTGCACCGTGTGTCATGGCTCACAACATCAATTGCATGCAGCATTGCGCGTAATGTTGCACCGTGTGTCCGTAGATTAAGTGCTACCCTAGTAAAACAAGGATTATAGAAGGTTTGTACTATCAAGTGATGGTAGCCATGACAGATGTTGGGAACAATCGAATCTTGTCTAATCTGGCTTACATGAAACAGAATTCAGTTTCGCAGCGAAAAAAGACTGTATTGTTGTGCCTCCTGTCATGGCTGCTATCACGTGATGGTGCAAAGCCTCGATTACTTCTATTTGATTACTCTAGGATAGTTACCCTCATTTCCATGTTTATCATCACCAGTCCCACACTGTCTCATAGACTCTTGTGTTTTGTTAGGTCCGTCCCTTCGCGGGTTTATTAACGATGTACCTGCCTCATCTATGGGATGAATCTGAACAACACAATATGCTACGGTGCGCAATACTTGCCACGCTCAATCATCTCATACAGGTATAGTCATTTTTCGTTTTCGTAACTCTCATGTATTTGTCCTAAAACTCTGGAAATTTTATCAATGGGACTTTCCCGAAACAATGACTCTAAGGCCCCGTCCACACGTATCCGGATATTTTTGAATCCGCAACTTTTTTGTTGCAGATTGGCCTTCCGTCCACACGTATCCGGCGAATACGGTAGACGAATCCGCAACTTTTTGAATACGGTCTTCAGAGTGGAAATTTTTGAATACCGTGTGAATCCGGCATCGTGTGGACGGTCGAATCCGTATATTTTTGAGTACGCTGACGTAACAGTGTCTGATCCAGTCTTTAGCGCGGGCTCATGGTTATGCTTAAGTGCGCATGCTCTGTTGACCTAAGATTTTGATATGCGGATGCGTATAGGATACGTGTGGACGTAGTCTCCCCCACAGCCGCTCTTAGTGTCGTCACGCAACGCTTTCTCCCCTGAGTAACTACTCAGGGGAGAAAGCGTTGCGTGACGACACTGAAAGCGGCTGTGGGGGAGACTAGTGTGGACGAGGCCTAAGTCAAGGATGGACTTGATAAAATACAGTAAATGTATGAACACATTGAGTCCAACCTCGACTTGCAAGCATTGTTTCGTGGTCACTCGAGCGAATTTTGGAAAGGTCTATTACTAATGTATGTATACTGTTTCAAATACTGGCTGATAGAGTGCAAACAATATAACCGTGAAACTTTAGTAATGCTAAATAGCACAATTTCATGCACATTCTATTGTTTTCTATTGTTTAATTAGCACTATTTTGTACTAGTTAGTAATTAGCGTTTCACGGATTGTTTGCACTCTATGACTTCAGGGATGTAGTGGAAAAGACAGGTTTCTTTTGTATGGTTTTGCATAGGGTCTACGCTACTTCACACACCCGACCAGACACACACTGCTAGGTCGTGAGATATATTATAAAAGGTCTTACATTACTCTCTCCATTCTCAGGGCTTGGGAACAGAAAGTGTCAGTTTGTATCCTTTTCTTCTTCCTATCATCCAGCTAAGCACTGATATCACACAGGTTAGTATGTCTGTGTTTTCATTTATATGATCCGGTTGCAGCCAACTGATCTGAGAAAAAGTGGCTAGCCAATCAGAACTGAGAAAATTTTCAAAACTCAGATGTTATAGATTTTCAGGTCTCCAAATGAGAGTAAGCGCTTGATAAAGTTACACAATAGTCAATATAATATTGGTTGACGTCAATCAATGCGTTTCCATGACATTCCATAGGCACGTGCCCTTAAAAGCTTTGTGTTTTTCCGACAATGCTGGGAAACCCTTTGATTGACGTCCACCAAAACTCTATTATGTTTCGAAAATGTTTTCACGATTTCGCGCGTGATTGAGAAGCGCTGTAAGGCGTTTTCATGACATTCTATAAGTAGTGCCCATGAAAACTTTGTGGTTTCCTAAAATGTCATTGAAAAGATTTAATATCCTGTATAATCGTGTTTCAATAGAAGAGGTTTAAAAAATTCCAATCTTTCCGAAGTCTGTGAAAACCGGTGTACTATGTCCATAGCCACAGTATAGGTTTTTTTTAAAAAGTTTGTTAACCTGTTCTATTTTCTTCGTAGCCACCGCACGTTTATCTGTTGGAAGATGGACTAGAGCTTTGGTAAGGATGGGGTAATAAGTAAGGAAGGATATATGATACCAAACAAGAAAAGTGTAGGGATGTAATGATTGAATACGAGAGTTAGAAAAGAATAATTTGAGCGAGAATATGATTTTTATATGTTTTTATTTGTTTGGTTTTAAGGCAAAAGACGATTGAAAATGCAAACAAATTGACTCCAGAGCTTCTCCATTTGTTCAGCAACATGCCTGCGTTAATGGGTTGGTAATCACCTTTGCTAAACATCGTTTGTACATTAGAAAAGGGGGGGGGGGGAGGGATACTCAAATAGGGAGTGGTTGAGGATTGAAAATCAACCACCAATCTTTTCGAACCTCTGAGCTGATCTAAGTCAGGGCGCGGCTAACTCACAGATCGAACCCTGAAACAACCTCTGGGCTGATCAAAGTCAGGGCATGGCTAACTCACAGATCGAACCCAGAAACAACCTCTGGGCTGATCTAAGTCAGGGCATGGCTAACTCACAGATCAAACCCTGAAAGAACCTCTGGGCTGATCAAAGTCAGGGCATGGCTAACTCACAGATCGAACACTGAAACAACCTCTGGGCTGATCAAAGTCAGGGCATGGCTAACTCACAGATTGAACCCTGAAACAACCTCTGAGCTGATCAAAGTCAGGGCATGGCTAACTCACAGATTGAACCCTGAAACAACCTCTGGGCTGATCAAAGTCAGGGCATGGCTAACTCACAGATTGAACCCTGAAACAACCTCTGGGCTGATCAAAGTCAGGGCATGGCTAACTCACAGATCAAGCCCTGAAACAACCTCTGGGCTGATCTAAGTCAGGGCATGGCTAACTCACAGAACGAATTAAAATTTAGCGTGTTTGGTTTCGCGGAGGGAGGAAAACCGTAGAACCCAACCCTGACATCAAGGGAGATACCTAACAAACTCTACTCACATGTGATGCTGAGTCTGGGAATCAAACCCTAGACCACAGAGGTGAGGGACGAATGCTGCGACTACCGCTATGCAACCCTTGTTTCCCAAATCAGCGAGTCTGCTACACCAGATCATTTCTGTATCCTTCCCTATCCTTCATTTGTCTTTCTTTATTTAGGGCGATTTCTTTCTTTCTTTCTTTATTTTATTTATTATATTTTTGAGTTAGGAGTCAAGTCTAGATTCTTCCCTGATTATACGCACCTCTTTGAATTTCAGAAATCAGCAGTGAAAACTTAAGAACTTGCTTTGGAATAATCGACCGTTATCTTCTTTTAGACGGGAAAGAATTTCTTAAGGTAAGATAACAATTAGAGTGGATTTCGTAGTTGTACCTTATCTTACCATAGCTGTAACTCCGCTTTGTGATTGGATAAATTACTGGAAGACAATGGAAAGCCATTTCCATGTTACAGCATGTCGTACACGTTTCCCACTCATACGAAAATCATTCTTATTGGAAGCCATTTCCATGTTACAGCATGTCGTACACGTTTCCCACTCATACGATAACCATTCTTATGGGAAGCCATTTCAATGTTACAGCATGTCGAACACGTTTCCCACTCATACGATAACCATTCTTATGGGAAGCCATTTCAATGTTACAGCATGTCGTACCGTGATGTGCTGTAAGTCAGTACCGTACGTATCCCACTCATACGAAAATCATTCTTATGGGAAGCCATTTTATGACATGTAATGTGATGTGCTGTAAGACAGTATCGTATGTTTCCAATACTTATGGGAAGCCATTTCAATGTTATGGCATGTACCGTGATGTGCAATAAGGCCCCGTCCACACGTACCCGGAAATTTTTGTATCCGCAAATTTTTTTTACGGATACGGGTTGAGTCCACAGGCGTGTCCGGAAATTTTTGTGTCCGTATCCGCAAATTTTACGAAAACGGATACATGTGGACGGTGAAAACGATTCGAATACGCTGCGTGTGGACGCAAACATCTTCGTATCCGCAAAAAAAAATTTGCGGATACAAAAATTTCCGGATAAGTGTGGGCGTGGCCTAAGTCAGTACTGTATATTTCCCACTCATACGAAAATCATTATCCCACAGAATTTCGGTACGTCCGTGGTTCGTTCCTGCGAGAACATGGTGGGGAATATCAAACCTGAAGGAGGAATCATTATAGCCAAGGTATAAGCACAAGGCAATATGTAAGCAGGATTGGATTTGGGGTTCCTGTGGAAAATAAAGGAAGAGAGGGACTAATCTTTCCCCTCCTTTAGTCCTCTTCTCTCCTATTATCTCCACAGGCCCTCCAAAAACAAAAATCAAGCCGAAAAATGTTACTCATAGCTTATAGAGAAAGCTAATTTGATTGCAATTGCAGAATAATTTGTTCGTGGCTGTTTGATTTTTCTAGGTTATCGAGACCATTGTCAAATCTTTTCCTGTGGAAGGAGTGCAGTTGTTGCAGCCAGTTCTCATCAAGATGTTTAAACTGATTTTTGAAGAAGAGGTACTAATACTAAAACACTTGGATACTGTGTATTCAAGGCGGTTGTGGGGTTGGGCACGCCACAGGTAGCCCGCCAAAAAGGCAATCGCGAAAGAGACGCCTGCAAAAGAGGCTGGGATTAAATCTTCCACACAATTTTTCATTACACGGGTCAGAAGCTTATTCTTGGGGTACACTTTACGTCATGGCCGCCATGTTGGTTGACGATAACAAAGTATTCCCTATTAGCTTGTCTTCTCTTAGATCAACCAAGATGGCGGCTGTTTCATTGTTATTTATATCTCGAGGGGTTTTGATCCAAGTGGTTGCACCCCAAAGTGGTTTCAACCCACTAATGAGTTTCTGACTGGTGGAAAACGTGGTTGATGTGCGCCACCTCTTCTGACTCCAGATTGAACACGACCACAGCGGTGAGAGGCATGCGCAGTAGAGGCGGGGCATTAATGCAATTTTCGTATGACTGTGAAAAGCTCACGGCACGAACACGGTCGTGACACGGCAAGGGATACGCCAGACCAATCACATTGCGCGAGAATTTACTCTGCGTCCAATCAAATGCCCGAAACATGTCACGATCACTGCGCGGACACGGTCACGCCAATGTCACGGGACTACCAGACCAATCACATTGCGCGAGAAAAAAAATCAACTAATTAAAATTCAAGAAATCATCACGGTCACTTCACGGACCGCTTACGGCACTGAGCTTTTCACAGTCATACGAAAACTGTTCTAGCAGTACACTCATATGTTCTTATTGTGTGTTTTATCTAACCAGGAACACACACCGTTGCTAGTCATCTATTTATGTATTTTTGGAGAAATCATTCTAAAGAATCCTTCCTACTTCTCGGACTTTATTGAAATGATGGCAGGAATGTCCCATGCGCAGGTAAGTGATGTGAAGCTGATTCAAGTTTTGGATTTCTCTAAAATAATTTTTTTTTTTACAATTTTTCTCATCCTTACTAACCCAGGGGTAAAATTCTGTCGCTCGTTTCTCGATTCCAGAAAGAATTATTTTTTACCGCCGAGGATGTAAACATCAATATTGGAGTTGTACGCATAGAATATTGAATATAGTGATAGTGTGTGTTAGTGGAAACCAATATTGAAAGTGAATTGTTTACGCATGCGTGATGTATCGCTAAGAGTCACTCGCTTTAAAATCAGAGGGAGTAAAATTAAAGGGTAAACCAGAAAGATCATGTTAATCTATATGTCTTTCTGTTTTCAGAGCGTGGACCTTCTTGGACAGTTTTTAGATGTCTGTCTGGACAAGGTAAAGATTGAGTGTGGTTAATACGTCGACGAAATTTTTCTTGTGAAATATTGATTTTTATGTCGTGAATCCGAACAGCTTGACTCGATGACTCGACTGGAAAGAAGAAAACTAATGGTGATGGCGCTATCTTCACTTTTACCTGTAAATTCGAAGTAAGTCTTGTCATTTCTTCAACACTCCATAAATAAAAATTTACCAGGGACTTGATTTACCGACACGGCCAACCTCTATTTGTCGTCCACTTGACCGGCGCCAGAGGTTAGCCGTTTAATTAGCCGTTTCGAGGTTGAGGGAAAAACTGGGTCTTGTTTAACATTGCAGTGCATTGTGGGGCTGTTTGAGGGGACATATTTCAAAGATGGCATCTACTTCGTCCCCTAAAACGTTCCGGCGATGCACTGTACTGCAATCTCGACCCAGTTTTCTCACCCTCGGAATGGATAATGGTGGCTCTACTGTCGTCTGTCGTGAGTATTCATCGTCCTTCCAGACTCGTACCCAGTCGCTTCTCTTCATTTATTGATCTCACGCTGTGTTTGATGGGAAGGATTTAGCGAGTTTGTGGTGTATCAAGGGAAGGAAGGAAGAGAAAAGCGAACTTTTTCTCTCCTTCCCAAAAGCCTTCGCTCGCAATAAGAAAGCGTGAGTGACGACTGGGTACGAGTCTGTCATCCTTCCATTACGCTTGAGTGATGTACAGGCTGAGAAGTGGGCCTTCAATTTGCTTAACATCCTGGTCCGCATTTTCTGTACAAATAGTATACATTGTTAGGATTGCTGGCACTACACACAGTTTTGTCAGAGCCTTGTTTTCCGGCTTTACTTTCCGGCTTTACTTTCCGGCTTTATTTTAGGGGGAGGGCTAATTGAGTTTAGGGGGGGCTAATTGAGTTTCTTCTGTCAACACAACGGCAAAAAATATAAAAAAGCATCGTTTTCTCTGCAGCCACCCTTTGCCCCCCCCCCCCCCCCCCCCCCCCCGCCGGATCCGCCCTTGACTTGTTATGACATCACTTGAATTAAGCCTACAGAAATTAAACCTGTGCATTCCTTTTTCCTTAGATGTGTAACAGAGAGATTTGCAGTCATCCTGGATGCAGTTGTGGATGTTTTACACGAGATTCATCGGTGTGAAGAAGGAGTACATACAGAGTGAGTACCACCAAAACCCACCTTCTTCGTTTCAGTCTCATATTTAAAAGCTGCTATTTTCTCTGAGAAGCCCGGACAAGCTAGCCGTTAAAACAATAGGGCGTCTTTTCTTATGCAAAAGAAACATCCATTGTTTTGCCCCCCAGAACCGAATCTTCTCGGGAGTTTTACTGGCTCTTTTCGTTTCAGTTGCCTCGTACTTTTTACTGATGAGGATGTTCCGAATGATGAGTCAGAATCGGAAAACCAACTGAGAAAAAAGAAGGTAAGGTCGTATCTTACGTACATATTTCTGGAGAAAAGTCCACTGGGAAGTTAACATTCCAAATCCCAGGCAAGATTTCTTAATGAATTGCTGGGTATCACTTCACTTCACTTCCCGTCTCCCATTTCTTTGAAATGTTCATCAGTTGAATCACAAGTTTTCAATAGCATTCTTTCTGGCTGACAGCACATGGTGGTCAGTGTTTGAACACCATGTGGAGCAGATAATGAGATTCAAAGACTTTTATCAGCTGAGTGAAAGGCAGCAATAGACCTCTTGCAGCACGTCGGAATTCAGTTCAATTAGGAGGAAATAACATATGTTTCCAATTCTCATGAGATTGAAATTCATTTGTTTTGTCCTCCAAATTGAGCTGTTTTGACGTCACATACAAGGGGTCGATCTATAGGTCCTGTGAGCAAATAAGGGTTTTAGAGTCAGTCAACCAATCACAGTCTGCCAATTGATCCAATCATATTTGACACGTGGTCTGAAAGCTAACCATTCTATAGATGTTTTGCACCACCACGTGACGGCAGCCAAGCTAGATGGCAGGACCAATACAATCGTTTGACATAAGAATTTAATTCCCGAGAGCAAAGGGATTTTATTGTTCTGCCATGTAACCACTGGCAACCCGATCTGTATTATGGCGGTGGGCACGTGATGGTGCAAACCCTCTATACTAGCTCTGATAAGCCTCTTGTGTAATCCAACAGTTGACCTTATCGGATCCAGTGCATCGTATTCCTCTGTGGCAGTTTGTTGGTGCTAAGCTTAAAGAGAGCCAATCAGCGCACGGTGATGTCGTGTTCCAATCATGTATGGAATGCCTAGACTCTGCCGTAGCAGAGCAACTCTTCTCATTTATCAATCACTAAGATGAAGGGTGTATTTCACTATTCTAGGACTACAACATATCATTATGACCCCACCCAAGGTAACATAGATCTATCACTAAGATGAAGGGTGTATTTCACTATTCTAGGACCACAACATGTCATTACCGCGTATATTAGAATTTGATAGCATTTCGATTGGCGATGGGGAGAGGGGTGGGGAGAGGACGGGCGATCATTAAACCTAAAAAAAAGTATCAAAGTAATGGTGTCATTTAATAATATTTTTAATTGTTTAAGATTTGAAGACAAAAGAAAAGAATGAATTTAAAAGCGATAAAGCGAACAGATGAAATATCGTAATTCGATTGCTTTCTTTTAATGGGAAAACAAACGTATGTCAATAAAGTTCAACTTCTTTCAAAGCAGGACTTTACCGCCATTTGCATTGCCACGCGGCCACCCCAGAAAAAAATCGCGACGTGCACTTTGCAATAGACTGCCGTTTGTATCCGAAAATTATTTTTTGCGGATACGAAAATGTTTGCGTCAACAGGCAGCGTATTCGAATCGTTTTCACCGTCAACACGTATCCGTTTTCGTAAAATTTGCGGATACGGACACAAAAATTTGCGTACACGTGTGGACGCAACCCGTATCCGTAAAAAAAAATTGCGGATACAAATATTTGCGGATACGGTGGACGGGGCCTCAGTAAACCTCACGATACATTATTTAATCCTTTATAACTGATCTGTATGCATGCAAACTTGCTTTATCAGCGACGTTTTTAAAAGGCCTTATATTATAAAAATTTTGGTGCATCAAGAACGAGCTCGGGTATCCCGGTCGGGTGTACCTCAGGAAAGTGTTAGGCCCTTTCAAAATCAGAACCAAATGAAGAAACAAAATTTTACGTGTGTTTTATAACTTGCGAATTTTAGTGACTACACAATTCTTTTTCCGGAATTGAGAAAGGGACTGAGACCGAGTGAAAGAAAAAAACATATTGGCTTCGTCTGCACGTTACGTCATTTCTCATTAGCATCCATTGATAACGGTACCACAATGGCCGCCATTTTTTCTCTTTTATCTCTCATGGGTATGTTTGCAACCCATCAATTACATTCGTATGTAAATAATGTTAGCACAGCAGACAGAAAAACAACGGAACAACGTGCAGACAAAGGTTGAGAAAATTTCAAATCGTTGTGACCTTTCGCTGATTGTATTCACATCGTTCGTATTACTTTTTGGACTTGGTGTGCAGCATGCAACAAAGACTTTACTAATATTTTAAATAGCTGTATTTTCGTAAATGTCGGAGTTACTTATCATACCCTTCCCCAAATCCCTGTGTAGTTAGTGTTGGTGCATCAGAAGACTGGTCAGTAGATCCATTGGTAGTTGGTGTTGGTGTATCAGAAGACTGGTCAGTAGATCCATGGGTAGTTGGTGTTGGTGTATCAGAAGACTGCTCAGTAGATCAGTGTGTAGTTGGTGTTTGTGTATCAGAAGACTGGTCAGTAGATCCATGGGTAGTTGGTGTTGGTGTATCAGAAGACTGGTCAGTAGATCCATGGGTAGTTGGTGTTGGTGTATCAGAAGACTGAGTCAGTAGATCCTTGGGTAGTTGGTGTTGGTGTATCAGAAGACTGGTCAGTAGATCCATGGGTAGTTGGTGTTGGTGTATCAGAAGATTGGTCAGTAGATCAGTGAGTAGTTGGTGTTGGTGTATCAGAAGACTGGTCAGTCGATCCATGGGTAGTTGGTGTTGGTGTATCAGAAGACTGGTCAGTAGATCCATGGGTAGTTGGTGTTGGTGTATCAGAAGACTGGTCAGTAGATCCTTGGGTAGTTGGTGTTGGTGTATCAGAAGACTGGTCAGTAGGTCCACGGGTAGTTGGTGTTGGTGTTTCAGAAGACTGGTCAGTAGATCCATGGGTAGTTGGGGTTGTAGTATCAGAAGACTGGTCAGTAGATCCATGGGTAGTTGGTGTATCCGAAGACTGGTTAGTAGATCCATGGGTAGTTGGTGTTGGTGTATCAGAAGACTGGTCAGTAGATCCATGGGTAGTTGGTGTTGGTGTATCAGAAGACTGGTCAGTAGATCCATGGGTAGTTGGTGTTGGTGTATCAGAAGACTGGTCAGTTAATCCACGGGTAGTTGGTGTTGGTGTATCAGAAGACTGGTTAGTAGATCCACGGGTAGTTGGTGTTGGTGTATCAGAAGACTGGTCAGTAGATCCATGGGTAGTTGGTGTTGGTGTATCAGAAGACTGGTCAGTAGATCCATGGGTAGTTGGTGTTGGTGTATCAGAAGACTGGTCAGTAGATCCATGGGTAGTTGGTGTTGGTGTATCAGAAGACTGGTCAGTTAATCCACGGGTAGTTGGTGTTGGTGTATCAGAAGACTGGTCAGTAGATCCACGGGTAGTTGGTGTTGGTGTATCAGAAGACTGGTCAGTAGATCCATGGGTAGTTGGTGTTGGTGTATCAGAAGACTGGTCTGTGGATCCGTGGGTAGTTGGTGTTGGTGTATCAGAAGACTTGTCAGTAGATCCACGGGTGGTTGGTGTATCAGAAGACTGGTCAGTAGATCCATGGGTAGTTGGTGTTGGTGTATCAGAAGACTGGTCAGTAGATCCACGGGTAGTTGGTGTTGGTGTATCAGAAGACTGGTTAGTAGATCCATGGGTAGTTGGTGTTGGTGTATCAGAAGACTTGTCAGTAGATCCACGGGTAGTTGGTGTTGGTGTATCAGAAGACTGGTCAGTAGATCCACGGGTAGTTGGTGTTGGTGTATCAGAAGACTGGTCAGTAGATCCATGGGTAGTTGGTGTTGGTGTATCAGAAGACTGGTCAGTAGATCCACGGGTAGTTGGTATTGTTGTACCAGAAGTAGTTGCCTCATTATTGTTGTTCTTGCAGATGTATTTTTCAAATGAAAAGTCTGGTGTACATTTGGTTCCAGCCTGACATGGATTTGATGAACATGGGTTCTATAAGACAAGAATTCATCTTAACACGTAAATATCTACTATTTTATTTAAGTATGGCTCATATAGGCGAGAATCTGGGCGAGAAAAAGGCTTTTGGTTAAAATTGTTAATGCAAATTGACTCCTACCAGAATCCTTTGCACATTTTTTTTTTCCAGCTAATTCAAACGTCCTATGCCCCAAATTGGTAAAGATGCGACAAAATTCGATTGGATTGGATTCCTTCGAAGCTTCGTTGTTTAGCTGAGTTTAGCTGTGGAAAATAATACACCTCTTTAGATTGTATTATAGTTTCCCCATGTCCGACGACGTGCTATTCTCTTGAGTGTCATTTCTCTGTTTGGATGTTTCAATTCCGAGCAAGAGGCTTGGAGCGAGTTTTGAATTTCAAATAAATTTATAGCAAAACAATTGTTTTTTTAAAAAGCACCTCAATATGAATAAATCTGCGACATCTGCGATATTGCTGGTTTTAACCATTCCCAAGAGAATTGAATAACAAAAGACACGGCGGCCATGTTGGATTGTATAACACACGAGACTAATGACGAATCTTTCGTTATATTCATCCAACATGGCGGCTGTGAAAACCATCAATGATGTTTACCTTAACTGGGCAATATTTGCCTCCTGGAATTGGAACAAGATCACTGGGTTCTCCAATGTGATCTGTGTTGCTCAGTTCACAGGTCATCACACTTCCATTTGGCTTGAGGTTGATCGAAACGCAAGAGTCATCCATCCAACATCTCACTTTGCACATGCTTTCAGGTTCCGAGTCTTCAAAAGAGCTTGTGACGTGACCTGTGAATGTCATGTTCTCCATGCATGAAAGGAACGTCAAAGTTCGACATCCGATGGCTGTGAACGGTAAAACAATTTATTAACAGCTCACAGCCATTTTCATGATCACGTCATCAACACAGCCTAATAGTCCCCTTCACAGTTCCCTGCGCCATTTTGAAAGGTAGCCGTGCCTTTGCATCGAAGTGAGACGAACGGTGAGCTTGCAACGATAGAGACCTTTTTTAACACCTTGGACAATTATTCACAGGTCCCTATCGTTGCAAGCTCACCGTTTGTCTCGCTTCGATTAAAAGGCACGGCTACCTTTCAAGATGGCGCAGGGAACTGTGTAGGGGACTTTAAAAAAAATGAACAACAACAACACAAAACAAGCTCCTATCGTAAGAAATTTCATTGACGGAAGCCGGAGAAAAATTTCATTTCGAATAGAGGTTTTTCACCATCACGTGCCCACGCCCAAAATACAGCTTGGGCTGCCTGTAGTTAGATGGCACGGCCCGGTCGTACGAAGCCTGGATAGCGCTATCCGCTGGATAAATAATTACCCAGTGGATAAGTCGATGCTGTTATCCAATAAATTTATCCACTGGATAAGATTTATCTGTTGAATAGCGCTATCCAGGCTTCGTACAACCGGGCCCAGAACAAAAAAATCCCTTTGCTCTTGGGAATTCTTGCTCGCGTAAAACGATTGTATTGTTCCTGCCATCTAACGTGGCTGATGTCACGTGATGGTACAAAGCCTCTATTGCACGTAGGAAGGACCCCCTTCGGGTTCAATGGTTCTTGGTCTCGGCACCACATGGATAAGAGTTTGTTAGGTTTCTGCCGTACATCGAGGCTAGTTTTTCTCCGGGTTTCTCCACGTATTTTCTTCGCTCTACAAAACCGTGCCTAACCAGCTGAATTGCAATTCGATCTGTGAATCAACCGTGGTCGAATTCGATCCGCCAAGAAGTTCTTCAGGGTTCGATAAAATTTGAGGTTTGGAAGAGTAATATTGAATACTTTGGCGATTTCACCCGTAGCAAAATGTTTCTAATTTAATCCGTTGCGTATTATACCGAATCGAAATATGGCGAACATTTTAGGTATAGCTATATTTCTTGACTGACTAGCCTCGTGTCAAGGTGACTGCCTACTTTTGAACGTTCGATTCAGTTGAGCCCGCGATGTGCGCGCGCTCAAAAACCGCTGAAAAATCTACAAGATTTTATTGAAGAACCATTGAATACGCGTTTTGAGCTTCACCAGGGCAAAACCCTCAAATTTTGCACGGGACTTAGCTTATTCGAAAAAAACTCCTAAAAATCTAGGTCATAACAGCATTTTAGAAAAAGTTAATTTTTCTAACACACGAATAAATAGATTTTTGTAGGGATTTTTTAAGAGCACTAAAACTACAAAATCAGATATGACAAATCAATGTATCTCTTTGTCTTTGTGTCGAAAATATCCATGTATTATTGTAGAATGATTGACTAGCCGTCATTTGTGCAATCATATCTGCAAATAACTATTATCTTATGAATCTTAATTTTTTCTGATCACTTTCAGTGGCGCAATTTTTGCTCCAAAAGCTCGTGCGTAGGCTTCCATTAAATGCTGATTATCTCAAAAACAAGCTCGGGACACCCAATTTTTCTTTCCAGATCTGGAATCAGCATTAAATTTCAATTTCAAAGAGACTACAATTGTTCTTCTCCATGGAATATTTCTATATGGTTTGGTACCTCGTCACGTGAGGGAAAACATTCTATTCTCTACTTTCACATCCCCATAATACTTTGCGTCTTTGGGGGGTAACCAGAGGGATAAAAACCCACTTATTTTGCTGAAGGCTGATCAAACAATGTTGACAACCCTTGTTTGGTATCCAAAAACAAAATGAAGAAGTAAAAAACAGAAAAAGATAGAAGCTTGAAGACGTTTAACGTAAATTTTAAACATTTTTTCGTAAGTCAATACATTTTCTGTAAGACCAAAACTCTTTATGATCTGTACACGCAAAAATAACTTGGAATAAACTGATAATCAGTATTGTCGGTACAGATAAAAGCAGGTATAGTATAAATTCAATTAAGAAACCTTTCAATTTGGGACAGTTTTTTGATTGGTTATCCCCAAAAGACTCGAGGCATTATGGGGATGTGAAAGTATAGAATATTTTTAGTCACTCACTTGAATTACATTTTGAAATCTAGATCTTTTGAACACTTAGAATGATAAAGTTTCAAATAAGAGTACGCTTTTAATACATCACAGTTTCAAAGTAAGATAATATTTGAGCATGAGTTTTTTAAATTTCAAATTTGATTTCTCGGTTCGTCTCAATCTCGTACCCAGAGCCTGCGTCTTCTGGCCTGCGACAAAGTACGAGAGCTCTGACATAATCCATTTTTGGCGCATGCGCAATTTTTCGGAATTGAAATGTAATCAATGAAAATCATGCTTTCAAACAGAATTCTGTGTTTATGTTATGGGATGGACCGCTCTCGGTACGAGCTACGGGATCTTTATTCTACTATCTCTTCTTCTGTTCTTCTTCTTCTGACAAACTAATTACATGAGCTCTATTTATAATACCTTCATGACAGGTGTCATTCTACAATCAATATGATATTATCGCTGTGTCTTGATTGGCTAATGGAAATAGTAAATTCCTAAGTGTGATATCTTATAAAGAGTAATACGAGTGAAAATCATAGAACTAAACATAGCTTAAACTAAAGATAATTTATAAGTATATGGTAAATGTGTAGAAAGGTCTACGAGGGATATATATATCATAAGATTTAAAAGAACAGTGCTAAAATAACTAAGCAAAGGAGTAAAGAGTGTTTAGGGTGTAACCAGAGGTGTACATGCTATTGGGAGGAGCTAAGTGGTTTACTTGTAAATTCAAAGCATACCATCATCTAAACTTGTGCGTGATGTAGCCTTACTGAAATCTTATATCGATATTTTTAATAACTAATTGATCGTTCTTTATCTTGTTTTCATATGACAAGAAATAGTAATTAGAAAACTGATGTCTAGCTTAGTCTATAAAAACATTAATTTTCTCTCCCATAACATTTACTTCCGATCAAAATAAAAATTAGAAAGTAGCGGGAAAAACTGCTTTATTTTTGGGAATTCTTTGAAAGCATGCGCTCTCATACCGGAAGTTCAAGAAATCCTGGTCTCAACAATGGATTATGCTAGAACTTTCATTCTTCGCCGCAGGCCAGTTACGAGGTTGAATATGACTGCGAAGGGGTTAAACAGGTGCTAGTTTTTATCCCTCGCCCCCAACCGTGACTTCTTTTGTAACTCGTTTCTGTAAGCAACCTTTGTTGATCTTTCGAATTGGAAAGCTCTGAAGACCAAATACAGTGAATACAGTGGAGAAGTTAAACAGGTGCTATCTTTGATCTCTCCCCCCTCTCACTTATAATTCGTATTTTTAAGCAACATTTGTTCAACTTTCGACTTGGAAAGCTCTGAATTGAGCAAATCTAGTGAATGTTAGCTCGAGTCATCGTGGTCATGATATTATAACGAGAGTCTTTTAGAAGCCAAAACCAGGCTAAACCAACATGTTTTACCTATTGTAGTCAATACATCTCTTTTTGTAGAAACACAAAATACTTTTCTTTACTTTGTATAGAGAATTTCATCTCAAGTCATCGCGGTAAATTATAGTTTAACGAAAAAAATTAAACGAAACATTTTTTTTGCATAGAATATTTTTTATGTGTTACAGAATATAGATTTTTTACTTTTTGAAATTAATTTAAATCAGTTATAATAAACTGAATTAAACTAATACGCCATACAGGTTTACTACGAAATGTTCAATCAGATATATATATATATATGTAAAGCCGCAGCGATTCTGACCGTGCTAACAGAATTTTAGCCAGATTTTTTTTTGGTCAAATTTTTTGCTCTGAAAGACGAAAAAGAAGAGCTGAATGACTTATATCAAATGGGTTTTTGAGTTGCCCAAGTTATGTTAACTATTTACGAAAGAATTTACATCTATAAGTTTTCAAGAATTAATATTTCAGTTTTGCTAAGAAATTAAAACCGTATTTCTTTAAATAAGTTAGTATCAGATATTTTGAGTTCTTAAGCTAAAAACCGATAAATTTACTAACCTTTCGTTACAGCCGTAACTTTGAAAAGAACAAATAAAATCCTCAAAATATCCATCTTAGTCTTACGATAAAATTTTGCAGTGCCCTTGAATCAGTGGTTACTGAACATTTGAAGTAATAATTTTTTTAAATGTTTTGACGTACTTTTGCTATTCATTTTCCCTTATCTAAGATTTCTACCAATGACAGCCGAATCAATTTACAAACTATTATTATTTTTTAATTTTTAATTATAGTTAAATTTAAAGATTATTAACAACACTTGAATAGAAATATCAAACTGAAAAACTCAAGTTACGAACTATAATTTATGTTATATATGTATAGATTGAAGAAATATGATTATTTAAAAAAGCATATAAAAATATCATTAGTATTTACCTGGTTTTCATAAACCCGTGAATTACACACTTCTAGCCTAATACAAATTAGTAGACCCTAATTCCATTGTGTTATTTTGTCATTTCACTATTTCGCACTAACTTATAATATTTATTTATTCATTCATTCACTCACTCACTCACTCATACATCCATCCATCCATCCATCCATCCATCCATCCATCCATCCATCCATTAATTAGTAGAAAAAAGTTGCAAAAAGGGTTTATGAAAGTTATCTCTCTAATGATGGATTTAAATTCCCATAACAAAGACTTTTGCACCTTGCCTGCTGGCAGACTCTTCTTTTAATATTTTTCCCGAGCGATAGAAATTGAGAGCTCTGCCAAATCGATGAATTTAGAAATTTTGAATAGCACGAAGTAAAACTCCCAAAGATATTGGAGATTAAGATAAGAGAGTTTATAAATTTGTATTGTTAAATCTGGCTCATTTTCATTTCTTGTTGAAACGTCAATTTTCTTCGATATATTAGTACAGTATTTTTGATATGATGAAACAAGTTGCAATAGATTCTTAGATTATAAATCATGATTTTGATATTGCAGGATAGCCATTTTAATTTCATTGTAATTTCACGTTGACGAAAAAAAATGGATTATTTCTTGTTATTATGTTTGGACGAAATTTAATGCTGTAAGAGCTTAAAGTGTATATCAAGGGAAAAATTTTTTTTTCAAAATCACTTATATGTGAACAGTGTAATAGCATGGTTGCAGTATTTTTGTATGTAGTCTTCTCTTTTCACAGATATAAATATTTGAAATATCAAAATGCAAATGAGATGACGTAAATTCAAGAATGTGTTACATTTTGCAGTGTGATTTACGACAAGTGTTCTGAAGTGAAATAACCCAAAAGTGTACAAAGCCATATATTTCAGTTATAAGGATGATTTAAAAATGAAAAAACAGCAGTACTTTCCACAACAGCATTTTTGTACAATAGATTAGTCTTGAATTTAAACAATCTCATTTGCATATTGATATTTCAAATGTTTATATTCCTAAAAGAAAATATCATATACAAAAATACTGCAACCACTACTACTACACTGTTCACATATAAGTAATTTTGGAAAAAAAATTGTTTTCCTTGATATACACTTAAAAGACTAAATTTTTAAACGTATGTCTGAATCGTGCCGCGAGTCGATTCTTAGAGCAGTTTTTGTATGACTGTGAAAAGATCTTGGCACAAATACGGTCGTTACACGACAAGGGATACGCCAGGCCAATCACATTGCTCGATAATTTACTTTCTATCCAATACCCGGAACACGGCATAAACACGGCGTGGACACGGTCACGCCATTGTCACAGCACTGACAGACCAATCACATTGCGCGAGAAAAAACAGGTGATTAAATTTCTAGAAACCATCAGCTTTTTCACAGTCATGAGAAAACTACTCTATTCTCAGCATGACTCAACGGGGTTTTTGTCGACAAAGGCTTTTTCTTTCTATTTCATTTCGCCTGGAGATAATCGAAATTAAAAATAAGTTAAAATTTAATAACATGTAAAAAAAGAATATTCGATGACATGACGTGTTATTAAAAACAGACAAGACTTGTGCGACCAAAGCGGTTTTTTCATAGCTTGCAATAACAGAGAACGCAAATAGATCCAGCACTTTTTTGGCACAGTTTTATATATTTATTTGTCTGTGATAATTTTCATTTTGTTGTGAGATATTTGTTCCAGTCCAAGGACCTTTACTTAGTAGTAACCACGTATTGAATGATTATGATAACGAGTCTTCATATCAGCTCAGGACATCGCAATCAAGACTGAAATAAAAGGATCACTGTAATAATAAATATGAAGAAGGATTAGATTTAATGTTAGAATCTTTAGAACGGTCACTCCAAGTTTTCTACGTTTAAAAACGTATTTGCTTCCTCGAAATATGATGACTTCAAGAAAAGTTTATTTGGTTACTCATTTATATTCATTTGTTTTCATTTCTTCATAAAGTTATATTACAAAAAAGCTATAAGATTATTATAGCTTATCATTGTTCCTTCTTCCTTCCTTCCTTCCTTCCTTCCTTCCTTCCTTCCTTCCTTCCTTCCTTCCTTCCTTCCTTCCTTCCTTCCTTCCTTTCTTTCTTTCTTTCTTTCTTTCTTTCTTTCTTTCTTTCTTTCTTTCTTTCTTTCTTTCTTTCTTTCTTTCTTTCTTTCTTTCTTTCTTTCTTTCTTTCTTTCTTTCTTTCTTTCTTTCTTTCTTTCTTTCTTTTGAAAATGAATACGAACTTTTTTACTGTCCTATGAGATGTAAATTTACACACCAATTCAAGGTGCTCGTATTTGCTAGTGTTTGCAGTTTAATAATTCAACCTTGAACTCAGAAGACAGATGTGTTTGTTCACAGCAACCCGACTAATAAATAAGTTCTAATTCACTTCAGTTGACGGTTATTTACGCTGTATTGATAGGCTGTTATGGTAAAGTTTAACTTGTTATGCAAATAATAATGTTTCGAGTGAGCCTTAATCTATTTCGTTTACATTATATTGTAAAAAAAAAGTATTCTGAAGTGAATGTTCTCTCTTGCCAGATGCAATGTTAATTCTGAATCAACTGCCAGTGGCTACTGGAACTCTTTAACTATTGGACATTAATTGGACTATCGTATTAAATTTTTTTCGGAAAGAGTGGCTCAGTTTTGCAGTCTCCGCAGTTCAAGACAGGCTTTCGCAGTTTAATGATTTTATCTCAACTCAGGGCAGGTGTGTTTGCTCACAGCAATGCAATCAACATGTATAAATAAGTTTTATTTTCGCTTAAATTGATCTGCCGTCCTTATTCTCTTCGTTGATGGGCTGTTCAACGGCTAATATGCAAATAATGATCGATTTTGAGTAAGCCTGGTCTATTCCGTTTGTATTGTAAAAAAAAGTGTATTCTGAAGTGAACTCCCTCATACCAGATGCGATGTTTATTCTGAATCAACGGGACTAGTGGCTACTGGAACTCTTTTGACTATTGGACTTTAAAGCACATATATTTTAAGAGTTTTTAAAATGCAGAACAACTTCTCGAGGCCCTTTGTAACAACACCTTCATTGAAGACTGAATTTGAAACACTTCATGATTATCACTACAGAAACCTTATCCTAATGACGATATCTATTAATGGAGTGTTGTCCTTCGTTACGACTATTTTGAATCTCATGATCATCGTTACCTTCGCAAAAACGCCGTCTCTACGAGAAGTGCCTTCAAATATTCTTATTCTTGGTCTAGCCGTCTCTGACTTTGGCGTGGGGGTCGTAGCTCAACCGCTTTTTTGCGTTTTAAAGTTGGTCCAACTTAAAGGCGATGCTCGCTTGACAGAAGCTATTGACACTCTTTTTATCTGCTCGTGTTATGTTTTAACATCGGTTTCGTTTCTGACTGTAACAGCCATCACTGTAGACCGTTTCTTGGCGATCAAACTCCATCTACGCTATAACGAGCTCGTAACGACTAAACGACATAGCATTGCACTAGTTTTAATTTGGATTGTTTGCTCATTTAATATTGCCTTGAAAGACTTTTACAAAATTCAAATCTTTTTCAACATTTTAACGGCTATTCTTTGCAGCATACTATTCCTCAATATATGTCTTCTTTTCAAGATCTCTCGAATCGTTCGAAGCCACTCACTTCAAATACAAGCTCAAGAACGATCAGTAGAACAAGCTATAGACATTCCTAGGTACAAAAAATCGGTGAATACGATTTATTACGTGGTTGGAGCTTTCGTTTTGTGCTACGTTCTTTACATTGTAAAAATGATTGGTTTGAATTTCGTAGCAAAGACTCAGAACATGGAAGTATTTTTCGCGATGGCTGTAACAATAGCAATGTTCAATAGCGTTATCAATCCTTTAATTTATTGCTGGAGAATCGAAGAAATGCGCTTAGCTGCTAAAAAAATAATCCGAGGAATATGCAGACGAGGCGAATACCATTGACGTTTTTTTCTTCAAGTTACGCGCAGAGGAGAAAGGATGGAGAGCTCAGTAGTCATCAACGGAAACCTTGGCTAAGAGAGAGAAGTCGAAGGGAAGCAAATTGAAATAAGAGTCAAGCTTCAACAGGATGCCTGGCATTCAAATCGGAGTTATATAGTATCTTTAAACAGGAGTGTTACATTAATTCATACGAACGAGTTAGATTCAATAAAGTTTTTCTCACCATTTGAAATACTGGGATTCATAGATAGGTACTCTATAGAATAAAAGAATATTCAGACAGGTGTTGTTGTTCGTGAGGCATTTTTTATGGGCCGTTCTGTCTGTGTGTCTGTCTATTTCTCTGTTGAACTATGTCTGTCCAAGGATGGATCCGGGCGAGGGACCAAGAGGTTGCGGAACTCCCTTCCCTATACAATTCGTTGTTTTCCTCTTCAAGAGCCGTATCCAGTAGCAACACATGTGTATGTCTTTACGACTGGTATAGCGTATGTTTGACGTCAAAAATGACGTAACCCCCCCATCAAAAATCCTGGATCAGCCCTTCCTGTCTCTTTCCCTGTGTCCATCTGTCTGTCTCTAATCTTTCATTATCTTATTTCATCTCAGTTTCTGTCTGTCTGTCTTTCTCTGTCTTACTGTAGTATCCCTACTGTATGTCGGTTAGCAGTTAGACCAGTTTTCGTATGACTGTAAAAAACTCACGGCACGAACACGGCGTGACACGGCAAGGCATACGCCAGACCAATAACATTGCGTGAGAATTTAGTCTCCATCCAATCAAATGCCCGAAACACGGTACAAACGCAGCGTGGACACAGTCGAGCCAATGTCATAACCCTGGCAGACCAATCACATTGCGTGAGGAAAAAAAATCAGCTAATTAAAATTCTAGAAATTATCACGGTCACGGTACGAGAAGCTTTTCGCAGTCATACGAAAACTGCTCTAGCACTCGTTCACACGCTTCAAAAGGACGGCCAATTAATATGTATTTAATTGTTAAATGATTAGCATATTTTGATTCGAATCAAGTCCCTCACAGTCCTACATGATGATAACAACCAGGGAACCTGTGATTGTCGGTATAGTTAAACAATAGAAAACAATGGAATTTGCATGAAATTGTGCTATTTAGTATTACTAAAGTTTCACGGATTTACTGTGGTCACTCTAGTAAGAATAGTTAACAATAAAGTATTGTAGGAATTAAATAAAATATACAAATAAATAAAGAGTTAAAGTATAGAAGAAAGAAATAATTATAACAAATATTACAAAAATACATACCGATAAACATGAAAAAAGAAGAACAATAGGGATCAGTGAATAATTGTGCTGATAAGTAAAAAAGAAAATTTGTTCTTTGCTATATTTATTGATTTCATTTTGATGTTATTTCTAGTTTGATAATTCTCATCCGTTTTTATACCTACAAAGCAAATCAGTTTTCAGTCTTTCCTTAAATCGAGAGAGGTTACGTTTTTTAAATGACTCATCAATGGAATTCCAAACTTTGACTCCAACTGATTTGATGTTAAATTTTCCAAAGTTAGTTCTTGCTTTTGGAATATAGAGTGATGATTTGCTAGCAAGCCGTGTGTTGTAATTATGTATAGCTTTTACTTGTGTGAACAATGGATTAAATGATTCAGGTAACCTCTTTGAATGAAAATTGTACATAAACAATGCATTGCTAAAGAAGACTAGGTCAGAAAACTTTAATATTTCAAGCTTTAGAAAAAGAGGACTAGTGTGGGCATCAAAATCAGAAAATGTAATAAGTCTTAATATTGCTCTTTTTTGAAGAATGAATAGAGGTTCAAGAGATGAGCAGTAAGTGTTACCCCATGCAATAATGCCATAGGTTAAGAAGGGGTAGATCAGAGTATAATACAGAGTAACACATATCAATATTGACAAAATGACGGAGCTTAGAGATAATGCCTATATTGCGTTTTAGTTTACTGGATATATGTGAAACCTGAGATTTCCAATTAAGATGACAGTCAAAAATGATGCCTAGGTAATTGATGTTATATTCTCTTTTCAGGGGTTTATGGTTTATGGTTAGTGAAACAGAATGATTGAGTTTCTTCCGCGAGGGGTGAAAGATGACAAAATTGGAGCCATTCATGTATAGATTGTAATTGGTCATTTATAAGAGATTCCAGTTGTATGAGTCTCTTATTTGAAAGAAAAAGATTTGAATCATCAGCAAATAAGTGTAGATCAAGTGAGTTCCAGGTATCTCGTTGAAGGCTTTACAATTTAATCAACTACTCAACTATTAAACGTGACGTCGACTTCACAGGAGCTTTGTATGTTACGCGTGATAATATTGACAAAAAAGACATATCATGTGCTTACTTGTGTTACATAATCGACATTGTTTTGGCGATTCACCGAGGTTTTTGCTGAATCGACAGAGTTTTTCTGCTGAATCGACAAAGTTTTATGCGTGATGATTGACAAAAAACATGACACGTGCTTATATGTTACGTAATCGACAGAGTTTTGGCGATTGACCAAGTTTTTTTTGCTGAATTAACAGAGTTTTGGCGATTGACCAAGTTTTGTTTGCTGAATCAACAGAGTTTTAGCGATTGACCGAGTTTTGGCAATTGACCGAGTTTTTGTTGAATATTGACAGTTTTTGTAATTGGCCGAGTTTTGGCGATTGACCGGGTTTTTGTGATTGTCAGAGTTTTGGTGATTGACAGTGCTTGTGTTAATCGACCGAATTTTCGCAATTGAAGTATTTTATAAGCACTGATTGACACAAAGAAAACATAATGCGTGCTTATGTAATGCAAGGCACTGATAGGTGTACACATTCAAGCGAAGCAACGTAATTGACAAACGAATATTCAATTACAATCAAAATGACAATTTTGAACCATTCCGCGCGCCATATATTAGTCTATTTCACGGATTACTTCATTCTACATCTTGTTATAAAGTTCCAAAGCTTCTTTTCTCGATTGCGCAAAGACAGATGTCTCATATTCACACTGATCTTCTTCCACGTCAGCAGCAGCGATAATAATAACTCTTCCGGCACTTGTGCCAGTGTTGATGTGGTTTGCCTTCTCCACTAACGTCTTGGCCGATTTGTTCGTCTTCATTCCTTGCTTCATGATTGAGTCTGGGAAACCAAACTGCGTCATGTAGTCAGCCAACAAAAGATGATGGGTGTCTCCGCTAACTCTTGGATTTAGATCCACCAGGTACATTCCATGGTCACAAAGCATGATGTCACACATGACTATGCCAAAATACCCTTGCGTGTGCAAGTAATCCTTGACAGGAACGACGAATTGGTCGTAAAAAAGATTCTTATATTCCTCTTGTTTATTCCATTCCACCACTCCATTCGTCCACTCGAATCCTTCAAGACCGCCAACAACAGTGCCCAACCAGTGCATCTTTCCCGAGACGTGTAAATAAAACTGAAAACTCACCACTTCATTCACATCTTCCATGAATTCTTGGTAAATAATATTACCAGTCCAACCACTATCTCGTATCTCTTTTATAATGGCGGAAAACTCGTTCCCGTTGTAAGCGACCCTGTTCCCATAACCCGACCAACTCATGTCGACTTTGACCATACACGGGAAAGAAATGTCGTCCTCAGAGTTGAAATATTTAGGGCACGGTACACCAATATCATGGATTGAACTCTTCAACTGAACTCTGTATAGAACATCAGGATAAACACTGTGTTTACTCTTTGGGAGACTTTGGATGGCAGCGTTAGTGACAATGAGTTTATCGTCCCGTAGTCCTTGACTGACTGGCCAAATGTCTGCATCAGGGAAGTCGGGAAGCCATTTTTTCCAATGTTCTTTCAAGAATGAAGGAGGCTGATAGTCCGATAGAACAGGGACCTCATTCCCAGTCGCAGGAAGGTTACGGCACGGAAAGATAAAGTCAGTGTAGATCTTTGAAGAGGGCGCATTTTCAAAGACGCGGTATTTTAAGTTGTTGTAAAATTTGTTTCGTGGTGAATACGAAGAAGGCCATGCAGGTAAAAAATAGGCATCTTGTAAGTCCTTCTTGATCAGACTTCCAAGGGTCAACAGAGGTTGTTTGATACCTGACATGTCAGCGTACAACGTAGACATTCGCAAAGGTCGCCGCCCGCTTTGTTTTTTCCTGGCTTCGGTCGAATCTAAAAAACACCGGGAAACAAGAGAGGTCGACTTGGGGCAAGTCTACGTACGACGAAGGCTACAATAACCAAAAAAATCAGTACTTAACTTGATCCCTTTGCTCGTGTACAGCCGGGCTCTCATAGAACCACAGGTAGCCCAAGCTTGGTTTCTGTGGTGTCATATTACACCTTTTGCTGTTCATTAACAGAAAATGTACATTCATTTGTGCCAATAGTTGTATCAATAACGTGTAATGTACTTTCATCAACACCACAAGTAACATCATTAGCGCGGATCAACTTTCGATAACGATAATAGCGCAGCGCGCTCATTCTAAAAATAGCTTAAAGATTCGGACAAACATTACATTCTGTTTAACCGCTACGAGGATTATTCGAACCGATTTTATTATTTTTACTTAAAGTTACAATAATAACCCATGTAAACTAAGATCAACTGCGATCGGCTGTGAAAATTATCTGCTGAAAGTAAACTTGTAAGTTTGTTTGTCCGAATTTCGCCTTTGTCTTCGTTTTTATGACGTCACGGCTGCGCTGCGCTATTGAATATGCGTGTACATTCATGGACATCAATGGACAATCAATAGCGCGTTCGTACATTCATATGCGCGGAATGTATTTTCTTTTGCGCGAAATTCAACTTCGATAACACCAAATGACAAACATCGCAGTTTCAGTCATATTGAAATGTCGCCATCAACAGGTCTTGATATGGGTGAACTTTGTACGTGGTTGAAGAAACACAAGGAACAAATCGCAATGGGAGTATAATTATCAAAGGTTGCAGCATCAACATTTTCACATCGATATGACATATTTTCCCATCATTGCAAAAGTATTTTGTAGCCGCAAGAATTAGCTTTTTTCCTCCACAAACTCCGAATGGCAGGTTTCATTGTTGACGTATTTCCGGTGACGTGACCACCCTGAAAACGAAGCTGGCCGTCACGCGGCCGTCAGTTTGGCCGTCAGTTTAGCCATCATTTTGTAAACAAACTGTTGCCCTTTAAAAAGTGTATCTTGATATAATTAAGCTAAATTTTTGAAGTTTTGTCACGATGGGTAAAACGTGTATTGTATTGGGTTGTACGAACAAAGATTCGGGGAAACATAGGAAAGAAAATGTGAAGTTTCATCGGATACCAAAAGAGGAGCCCAGGCGAAGCATGTGGATAAAAGCTATCAACAGACGAGAAGAAAACAACGGAAACTTATGGATTCCTTCTTCAGACAACGACAGAATTTGTAGTGAACATTTCGTTAAGGGTAAGCTGATCATAAATCGTAATTTTCCCCGTGTATTTGTGATACAGAGTACGCAAAAATAGTATAGAAATGTCTATCTATGTCTATTTATTTCGTGTACAGTTTACGAAAACAAAGTCTTATGCTTTTGTTTTGTTTTTTGTTTTTGTATGAGTGAACACGTTTCTCTCAGGAAGTATTTAAAAAGGGATTAAAAATATCTACATTCAAAATATTTTTGTTTAAATATCGCTCAAAATCTCCTAAGTGCGTTCATTATCGATGTAAACAATTTGCAATAATTTTTTTTGTGTACTAGGAAAGAGTGATAATCCAGAGAGCCCAGACTATAAACCAACGATGAACATGGGATATTGTAAAGGTTCAGAAACTGCCAGCAGAAGATTTTCTAGAACTTCTTAGCGAAATTATAAAAAGTCACTTGAAGATTTCTTTGCTGAACGATCAAGATCGACAGAAGCCAGCAAACAACGGTATGATGATGATGTGACACGTACAGATACAGAAATGGCAGCAGGCGCTTTATTGGATTTGTCAGAAAATAAAGAGAACAACAAAGGTAGGAAAATGATATCTTAGCTTATATTGTTAAAATAAATTTTTTTCTATACAATTTCTTTGTAGAAAAAGTTGTAATAAGTTATATATATTTTAAAGTTGTTTATATTAAAATTCAGTAAAAATAATATATAGTATATTTTTATTTACATATATTATATTTATTTTTTCAGATCGATTTATACATAATATTTGCTTGAAAAGATTAGCAGAGTTGAATATGGAAAAGAAGGAAATTTTAAGGGAGTTGGCACGTCTTCAAGAACAGATACACTCCTTGACTATTAACAACACACCAAAAATGAGGGCCTCAACACTCGTGAATCTCTCCACCAATCCAAATGAATCTACTCTTTTCTATACTGGCCTACCATCTCATGATTGCTTTCTCTGGTTAAGTAGTTTCCTTGCAGATTCCTTCCCGTCATCAAATATTCTTGCTTCAGCTGATATTCTTCTTTTGGTTCTAATGAAACTTAGGCTAAATGCACCTCATAGGGATTTATCCTACCACTTTGACATTTCTCCATCTCTGGTAAGTTCTCTATTAGACAGTGCTCTTTCTGTGTTTGCAAAGCAAATCTGTTTCTTCATTCACTGGCCAACAAGAGAGGAAGCAAGACGATATCAGCCGCAGTGTATCAAAGATACCTACCCTAGCTGCATTTCTATAGTTGACTGCACTGAAGTTTTTATAGAATGCCCAGCAAACTTCAATGCAAGATCTGCCACCTACAGTAACTATAAGCATGCTAATACAATAAAGTTCTTGGTTAGCATTGCACCATCTGGTGGTGTATCATTCATATCACATGCATATGGGGGGAGGGCTTCAGATAAAGTCATCAGTTTAGAGTCAGGATATTTAGATTTTATTCAGCATGGAGACACTATCTTAGCTGACAGAGGTTTTTTGATTGTGGATGAAGTGTTGTCTAGAGGGGTAAAACCCGTCATTCCTGCATATCAGAAAGGAAAGGAGCAGCTTAGTGCAAGAGAGGTGGAGAAGAGTAGGAGAATTGCTCACATTAGGATACATGTGGAGAGAGCAATGGAAAGACTAAAGAACTTTCTAATTCTATCTGGAAAAATGAGCTTGAACATGGTTCCTCATGCTGTCAGTATAATGACAATTTGTGCTGCAATTATGAATATGCATCCAAGGCTAGTGAACTGAATAAGAAAACTGTTAGCACAACAGTTATGCTGTATAGTGGATTTCTTATGATACAGTACAAACACTAGAGTACAAACACTAAAAGTGTGCAACACTTTGCACTATTTAGTAGTAAATAGTGCTAATTAAACAATAGAAAACAATAGGATTAGCATAATTTAGCAGTATTTAGTGGTATTTATGTTGCACACTTATAGTGTTTGTACTCTATAAGTGTGCAACATAGTACTAAATGCTGCTTAACCATATAAATTCTAATAATGTCTTCTATGATTTATTAGATATTGAAAGTATTGCAAACAGCTTTAACTGTTTTTACTCTTACACATACTGTATGTATAATATGTGTGAGCAATGCCAATGCTAAACCAAATAATACGTTTTCCATATGTAATAAATAGAAGAAAGTTATTATGAGCTAGAGCCAAGAATATGTTGATACATGTGATAAGAAAAGCATTTTTGTAAAGCAGAACACCTATTAAAGTATGTATCATTGCAGATTCATCTTCACAGCATCGTATGTCTATAATGTCATTCCTTTTTCTTCTTACAACTAGGACAGAACCATTTGCCAACAGGCTTCCTCTTAACATTTACACATTGATAGTGAAACCACCCAATCTTACATTCCTCGTTGTCACAAAATATCATCTTTCCATACTCTGGTTCCTCACACAGACACCATTTGGTCTCATCCTTCTTGTCATGTCTGTTTTCCAAATGTTTGTCCATTATGTTCCTTGTAAGAATCTCTGGAATAACATGTTCAAGTAAAAACAATGAACAGCGCTCAAGCAACAATTTACAAAAATCTATATCCTTAGGCAATCTAACAATTACCATAGAAACTTCATCTGGACTGGGAAATGTCATCACCACAAAATCACAATAATTACAATTAAATACAAGCATTTGAAATTGAATTTGTGTGTAGTATCTGTGATTTCTAGGAAGCTCAAGATTTTCATCTAAACAAAAATCTGAGTGATGTGCAGCTTCTTCAACAGTTAGAGCCCTATATTTGTAAGGGCACTTTATTTCAAGTGTGCCCTCTCCGCAACAGTCACAAGATAGTACGCCATCTGCTGTTGCCCCCATGAATGAATTTGCGGTGCTGATTCTGAACCCAGATTTATTACATGTGAAGTTCTTGTGGTTGCTGGATTGCATTTCTTGTAAATATTCTTGAAATGCGATGCTTTCATTGTCTAGCCCCCATTTCACAGCATCCTTTCTGCTAAGATCATATGACTTGTAGCTCATTATTCTTGTAATGAGGTGGCCAGGGGGTGTTGTCTCTTTTCGGACCAATACATCATGAGCTTTAGTACCTGTGATCCTTCCCTTGCGGTGATCAAACCATAAGGGGCTCACATTCTGACATTTGGTGAATTCAAAAAGATTGTCAATTTGATGTTCAGTAACAGAATATGCTAGAAAGGTTTCTTGTACTTTATTTGACAGTTGATGATCAGTAAGGGACTTGTTTTCTTCATTATAAAGGCTTGTTAGTGTGACAGGAAAATTATTCTCAGACAGTTTCTCAGATGTTGTGATTTGTTGACAAACACCAGGCAATGGAGGAATGAGGTTAAAAAAGGTGGCATAAGGGCAGATTTTGTGAAAAGAAGTAAGTGCAGAGCTATCTGGAAGTGGATCCCTGCTGGATGGTGTAAAAGATTCCACTTTTTTCTTTCTGTTACTGTTGACTAACCCTTGGATGTTATCGACAGTGGTTGGCTTAATCTGAAACAAAATACGACAAAAATTCTAACCAACATGTACAGTGTCCTAGCTTAATCGTAAATCTTTACTTCTAAATATTTTAGGCAATCGATTGATGTTTTTACCAGGGTAAAATAAAGAAGCTTCCTTCCTTCCTTCCTTCCAAATTGAATGGATTAGATACTCCAATTTGCTTTTTTTATATTAGATTTGTACAAAACTGTGTGTGTGTAAATAGCATATATACCTCTTTTTTGAAAACTTTATTCCATTTGCAAGCTTCACTGGTCACAGATGTTTTATTGATTCCATATCTAACGCCCAGTTCTACCTTAAACAGCAGGGCTGCAATATGACTACAAGCTTCCCCTAACCTGGAAGAAATATAATTAAAATCATGTCATAAATTGCATAAAAGACATTTATAATATTATTCACTTACAAATTACTACCTACCCTGCAGCACATGTACAATGGGCACAAAATATGTCTGCACTGGTTTTGTGTAAACAGACCCACGGCTGATGAGCTTTTTCCTTCGTTCTCATGGAGGGAAGAACTCCGGCTTTTAAAAAACAGTAGGGTGCTTCTTTAACATCAAACGCTTTGACATCCTCGACGTGGCCACTTTCGACATATCTACAAACCGAAATTTATCACGAAAAGTTTAGGATTTTGAAAGTCAAAGCAATCTTTTAAATTCCAAACGTGACACAGGTGTAATTCATTTAAAGAACCTAGTTCAGTTGACTTGTGCTGTAAAAAGTAACGCAGCTTCAAGACAACAATCTTGTGTTTACATATGCAAATAATATTATCACAATAAGTGTCATAAACAGCCAATTAGCGACCGCCATATTGCTCAAGTCGCTTGACAAGTTCACGACAAAAATGACCGAAAAGCAATATTTTGAAAACTTTTTTAAAGTTGAGATAAATTTTAAATAAAGCTTTTAGGTTTGCCATAGAGGTTGATTAAGTTTACGGCTCCATAAAATTCATTCAATGCTCGGTATAAAAGCCATCTATATAGACTAGAGGCGTACGTTGATGGGGTTGATATTTGTACAAAACAACTACTCTTTTCTTTAAAAGCTTATGTACTGGCAAAACAGTCTTTTGCAGTAATACCAACAAAAAGTATTTAGTATTATAAACTTACCTATATGCCTCTAAGCTCTTGTATGCTTTCATTGATTTTTTGTCAAAAATAGACGGTGTTTCTACTAGGTACGTGTAAATCTGTCCAAAGTCCAGGTCCGGCCAAAGAGTAGGGTCGGTCGACCAATTTTCATCTTTTATGATGTATGGGTCCGGTAAAATAGTTCCAGATACACCAAAACCTTAATTTTTTCCGGTACCGTTCTTTTGCTTCTGATGGCATACCCATTACATATAAAGAAAATGAATTCTTAGTGTCCTTAGCCATAGCCAAGAGACGGCTTTCCCCAGCCGTCAAAAATTCCACCGCGCGTATGAGTCCGAATTTGACGGCCAGCTTCGAAATGCACGAGCGGATGTGACGTCAAAAAAAGATTCCATGAAACCTGGCGGACTTCTTATCTGTATTTCGTTGTTCCTCGGTGAATCGTTTCATCCTAAAAAAAGTCGTGTTAATTATGATTTAAAAAGAAAGAGCAATGACCCAACAGCTTCTACTGATATCCTAAATGGCGCATACAAGGTTTGAATGATTGGTACAACTTAGTACAATGTTAAAAACCGCCATGAAACAAAGTAGGTTCGAAATATGACCTCGAAGCTACACATATTAATTGACAAGATGAAATAATCATAGTACAGGGTGCAAAAATACAACCCAAGAAAGTTATGAAAAACTTAATTGCGCACGATTATCTTCAAACGGAATAAAAGAAAGACAGACTTGAGCAATGAAGTTTACATTCGAGTTGTTTAAGTTGTCTGTTGCCTTAATAATTCTATGAATATGAGAGTAATAAACTATAGTTGTATATATATTGTAATAAATTACAGTAGTATTGTAAATAAATAAAGTATTGAAGAAACAAATTGCTGTTGGTGGTGTTAAAAAAACCTGTTAAAAAAATGACAACATTGCTAACTGGCAATGCTGAAAGAAGTGACAAACAACCTAAACATGAAGAACATTTGTCACTAATTAAAAATCCTTAATCTAAACTTATTTATTGCGGTAACTGCGAGTCAGTCATTGCTTCAGCTGCAAGATAGCAATAATTTGTTATAAGGATGTGAGAGAAACTAGCTAGTAACTTTCATTTGTCTAATTATTCAAGTGACCTGATTATTTTAGAAACATTGAAGTTCTTACATGTAAGGGTTAGACTAGTCTTTATATGGGCTAGCTGTACTTTAATTTTATATTTCCCCCCCTGGAATTATATGTAATTCTTTTTCTCCAACCTGGCCACTCATACGAGTATGAGAAATCCTCATTAATAGTGTAATTCAATATTGCAAACAGTAATCGCAAACAGTAATCATCATGAAAAAGAACTTTTACAAGTTATGGTCTACCCCAAAAAAGGATAGCCTAAAGAGGGGTGGACACAAGGGTGCTACCTTGTGATATTGTTTCACCATTCATCCTATTGCCTAAAACATGAAAAAATACTGACAGTAACAACAGTTTTGCAAGGAAGCACATACTTTTTTATTTAATGAGTCCTTTTTTAAATACAACAGAAATGCTAAAGTTTTACGGCTACATATACAATATTCAGTATATATTAAATTGTGCTTGAACATTGAGCACATTAAGATTGTCATTTCTACCAAGGTCTGTCACAAGCAACCTGAATAATGAAGAGTTTCTCTCTTGGCTGGGGAAAAACAAGACACAATTGGCCATAGGCATCCAACATGACGATATCCTGGACCTACGATCTACGAAGTACTCCAAGAAAGATACGTCTTGGGTAGCAATCTTAAACGTGTTCAAAAACAGTTAAGCTACGGGTCACTTGATAGACAATGAACAACTCCGAATCTCAGTATCCAAGCAGTCAAAACTATAAGAAGTAGCAGTAGCAGTAGAAAGTCAAAACCATATGAAGTAAGCCACGGAGTAAGTTTACATCACTTTAGTTTCTAAGCGACTCAAAAAATGGCTTAAAAAACCGTTGTTGATGAACTTTCGCACAAATTGCAGCTTTCATACTTCAAGCAATCCAAAAGCTGTCTTGTAATCTAAAACGGGAGCAACATACACACGAAGAAAGGAATTTTTTCCCACATTTAGACGATTTGGAATACTAGTTTGGCCGCCATTTTGGAACGAAAACCACGTGATCAAATACTCCAAAAAAAATAATCTTGGAGTATTTTAGGTCACGTGACCAGCCTTTACCAGGGTCTTCTTCCCGACGACCGCCATTTTGTTTTGGAGTCGGGCCGAGAGGGCCCTGGGAACGAGGTTGTGGAAGAGTGTGCTTAGCCTTCGATGTGGCCTGGCCGCTCAGTTTCAAAATGGCGGACAAAATGGCGGCGTTTGTCCCACGAGCTGTACGAAGAAAAGACGGTAAAAACAACATTAAAAACTCTCTGAAACGAAAACCAACATCTCAAGAAAAACAAGAAAAAAGTAAAGTACATATTGTTGACCTAAGGGAAAAATGTAACTCTGCTGCGAGCATTCCTATTCCTGATAAAGTTTCAAAAGAAAATGCGAATTTAGAAGACGACGATGAAGAAGAAGTGGAAGAAGAAATTGTATCTTACAGTAAAAACCAAAGATGGCCAGACCAGGATGAACCTGTTTGTGTTGTGTGTGGACGATACGGAGCCTACATTTGTGATGAAACAGAAAAAGACGTTTGTAGTTTGGAGTGCAAAGCAAAGCATTTAAAAACATTGGGAATATCTGTGAAAACATTAATATCTTCTCCTAAACAATTCCAAAATGAAACTACAAATATATGTTCTCTGTCTACGTCGTCGAATTCGGAATTAAATTATAACGAAAGTGATGTTGGAACAGAAAATTTGTCTTTCCAAAATTACAAATTTAAAGAACATCCTACGATATCTAGTTTGAGTGAGACTAAAGTTCAACACTTGTTAAAGAGTTTAGAAATTCAAACGAAGGGAAATAACGTGACTAAGCCAATTCTAGAGTTTTTCCATTGTCAGTTTGATAAACTGCTGTCTGAGAACATTACTAAGTGTGGTTATTTTTCTCCAACTCCAATACAAATGCAGTTGATCCCTGTGGCATTGAGCGGTAGAGATATCATTGCATGTGCGCAGACAGGATCTGGTAAAACTGCTGCTTTCTTGTTACCTATGATAGCCAGGATTCATAGTATTACAGGTAAAACCAGTGTATGGCAGTCAATAGACCCCTTGCATTAAATTCCTAGAGGAATTGTTTTGGGGGACCAAACAATAGGGCATCTATTCTTATGCAAAAAAAAAATCCATGGTTTTGTCCCCCAGAACAATTCCTCTAGGGACTCAGTGCAAGGCTGTGTCTATAGACCTCTTTATCTTGGGGGTAGTGGTTTCCCATTTCAGACCACATGTCATTCTCTTGAGAATAAGGTTCTTGGTTTGAGGTGACTGCCTACTTTTGGAAAACGATTTAAACTTTTTTTTAAACTTCGATTTCCCAAATTGAAATTTAATGCTGATTCTAAATCTGGAAAGAAAAATTGGGTGTCCCGAGCTTGTTTTCGAGATAATCAGCATTAATTTTAATGGAAGCCTACACTGTACTTGCTAGCTTTTGGAGCAAAACTTGCACCACCAGAAATGATTGGAAAAAAATTAAGATTCATAAGATAATAGTTATTTGCAGACTATAATATTGCACAAATGACGGCTAGTCAATCATTCTACAATGATACATAGATATTTTTTGACAAAAAGACAAAGAGATACATTGATTTGTCATATTTTGTAGTTTTGGTGCTTTGTTTGCCCATGACATCATAGCCACCATTGTGGATGAATTTAACAAAAGAATTGTCAATGCATTCTTTTGTTATATCATCTAATATGGCCGGCTTGTCTTTTGTTATTTCACTCCTCTGGAGATGATTGAAAACCAGGAATTTATGTGTCTTTTCATATGCATCCATACCCTGCTGGCAGAGTCTTGGTTAATTTCTCCTGAGCGAGAAGGTAAAAGGGAGATTCTGCTCTCAGGGTAATGCAACTATAAAACAAAGAAATGATTCTCTAGGGAATGACATGTGGTCTGAAATAGTAAAGAGGTCTATTCTAAAAATATATATTTATATGTTTTTATAAGAACTTAGTCATGGGTATTGCGCACTGCTAATTTTTTTTGTATGTAATTTCAACAGATAAGTTATTACCAAAGAGTGCATTATTGCGAACACCACTTGGCTTAGTCCTAGCACCGACACGTGAGTTATGTATGCAGATAGAAGACCAGGCTAAGGAATTCATGCAAGGCTTGTCTAACATGAGAACAGCGTTGCTTGTCGGCGGGATGCCTTTACCTCCACAAATTCATCGTATTCAGGTATTATAATTGTTATAATATTATTATAGCTATAGATTTTAATATTTGTAAAAGAGTATTGTAATTATTGTCAAATAACTAAAAGATCCACTGCGAGGGCCATGCAGTGGCATTCAGGGACCCACTGAGTGGCTCTTTATCAACTGAAATCCCAATTAGAATTTAGAAGTTGATTTTTGTGTAGGGAGGAAAACCAGAGGACCCAGAGAATAGCAGGAGAAAACCAACAAGCAACTCTACTCACATACAACATGGAGCCTGGTGGGACTCGAACCCGGGTGATATTCGTGAGAAGCGAGCGCTCTTTCACTTTTATGCCACTGTGCCAACCTAACTTCCCAATATGTTGGGCAATAGACCTCTTCGGCTTGGGGTAATGTTTTCCCATTTCACACCACGTGTCATTCCATTGAGAATAAGATTCTTTGTTTGAGCTATATCCATATCCATGTGTCTTCTCATGTGCAACCGAGCGCAAACCTTAAACAAAGAAATGATACTCTAGGGAATGACATTTGGTCTGAATTGGGAAAACAAGAGGTCTATACAATTACATTTTTTCACCGTCTTATACTAGTATAGTGTGCTTTAGATTATACATGCTGTAATAACACTAATTCCTTCAAATTCTACAGATGGGAGTACAAATCATTGTAGCTACGCCAGGAAGGTTGCTGGAGATTCTGTCAAAGGTTAATTTAGACTTGACTAATGTGAAATGCTTAGTGGTGGATGAAGTGGACAGCATGTTTCAACTGGGTTTTGAACAACAGGTAAAGAATTACCATATCAATCCCCAATCCATCCCATCCCTTTCTATTCATCCTTTCAATCCCATCCTATTTATCCTTCCCATCCCATCCTATTCATCCATCCAATATGTATCCATTCCATTCCATCGCATCATATTCTTCCATCCCATTCTATTCATTCCTCCACTTATCCATTCTATCATATCTCATCCTATTTATGCATCCATCCATCCATCCATCCATCCAGCCAGCCAGCCAGCCAGCCAGCCAGTCATCCATCCATCCATCCATCCATCCATCCATCCATCCATCCATCCATCCATCCATCCATCCATCCATCCATCCATCCATCCATCCATCCAGTCATCAATCCATTTATTCCATCATGTCATCTTTTCCTATCCTATCTTTCCATGTATGCATCCAATCCCACCCTATTTATCAATCCATCCAACTTTTTGTCAATGCATGCATCTTATTGAACCATCCCATTAACCATCTTCCATCCAACTTCCATCCACTCACCCATCTATCCACTAGTCCATCCTTTTTCCCAACCGCCACCCCAAAAATCCAAACCTTCTTATATGTCTTAGAAAAACTGAAACCACCTCCCTACTGAAATCTACTTTTTCAATTCACTTAAGGTTCAACAAATCTTGGAGAATTTAAATGAAGCAAAACAGACAATGATGACATCAGCTACAATCCCTCCCAATGTCGAAACTATGGCCAGTAAACTGCTACGAGACCCTGCGTTCATATCTGTGGGTAACCCCAACGCACCCACACAGGCAGTCAAACAGTTGGTCCTCTGGGTGGAAGAGAAATCTAAGAAAAAACACTTATTTTCTATTCTGAATGATTCAAAGCACTTCAAGCCTCCTGTGGTAGTGTTTGTTGATTCTAAGATAGGAGCAGATATGTTGGCTGAGGCAATACAAAAGGTTTGTTTAAAGAAAGAAAAAATATATAGAGGGTTTCATGACAACTTTGTTGTCAGGCCAGAAGTGTAGAGAGGGGGATAGCGGGCTGGGCAACCACCTAAAAGGTAATAAGTCTATCTTTTATTGGTTTAGATACAGTGTTTCTTTGTATATATATGATTACAAAGTTTTTCGTTTTGCACCTAGTATCTCAGCATTGAAATTTCATTAATTCGTGTTGTATTCCTGTGGATATGACAGGGAATTCTCAACCTGTAGGGCAGAAACAATACGTTGTTTTTGCAAAATAAGAGATTTTTTTGAAATTCCTCTTGAAATCCCTCTAATGACGTAGCCCTCCATGTAGCTGACATTCTGTTCTTTTCATCCTAGATGTGTAAAATTCCTTGCGTAGCCATGCACGGGGACAAAAAACAAGAAGAAAGGACCCAGATATTACAGTCTTTTATCAGTGGAGAGTATCCAGTTATTGTCTGTACTGGAGTGCTTGGAAGAGGTGTGGATCTCTTGAACGTCAAACAGGTGGAGTTCTTTTTGTATGTGTGATGTGTATAATATGGCATGTCGGCGGGAGGGGAGGGGGCTTGGGATTTTTGCCCTTGCAAAGCCCTCCTCTATGAGAATATTGCATACTTTCGTGGCAGATCTGTTATAGACCTCTTTACCTCGGGCGTCACGTTTTCCTATTTAAGATCAGTGTCATAACCAGGGATCTCGCAGTGGAGGTGCACATAATTATTAATGTTTGTGTTATTCTACAGGTCATCAACTTCGACATGCCTGCTTCAATCGAAGAATACATCCATCAAGTTGGTAGAGCAGGAAGACTAGGAACCAGTGGCTGGGCAGTAACGTTCATCAATAACCAAAACAAACACTTATTCTTGGACTTAATTGAGACTCTTAGTCCTTTGGGGGTCTCTTTACCCAGTGAACTGACCAATTCGTTTTATGCAAAGCAACAAAAGGAGAGAAAGAAGCAAAAGGCGAAAGATGAGAAAGATGAAATAGTTCATCAGGGAAATTTGATCGACTTGTTGAAGAAAAGTACGGAAAGAAGGAAAAAAAGATAACTAATTAAAAAAAAAAACAACAGGAAACGAACGAACGAACGAACGAACGAACGAATGAATGAATGAATGAAAAGTACAAACACAAAAGTACAAACACAAAAGTACAAACACAAAAGCAAGCAATAAGATGCCGTCGGTAACAGCATATTGTACTAAGGACTCAAAGAATGCGAAATTCTACTGATTTGAGATATATTCCTTAATAAAAATAAAGAAATCGAGAAAAAGAAGAACATTACTGTTTGCTGTGCAAGGAAAAAGTCGCTTTCCCGGCGTCAAATCACTTCTCTTGAAGAAACCTCAATATCCTAAAGATCTCTCTCTCTCTCTCTCTCTCTCTCTCTCTCTCTCTCTCTCTCTCTCTCTCTCTCTCTCTCTCTCTCTCTCTCTCTCGTTTTTAAGCAATATGCCAACAGATAAAGCCACAGGACTGGACAACATATCTTGTCGGCTTTTAAAAGAAGCTGCTCCCATAATTGCTCCTATCATAGCTAATATCATAAATACGTCATTTGCTAAGGGAATTTTCCCTTCACTTTGGAAAAGAGCTAAAGTGATCCCTCTACAAAAGGCCAAGGATCGTAATGATCCAAATAATTATAGGCCAATATCTATTCTCCCTATTTTATCTAAAATTTGTGAGAGGGCAGCTTATGACCAATTATATGCCTATTTTAATAAATTCAATCTCTTAACTAAGTATCAATCTGGCTTTCGACCCTTACATTCTACTGTTACTGCTTTATTAGAAGCTACAAATGATTGGTATACTAACATGGATAGTGGCTTAACTAACCTTGTAGTTTCCTTAGATTTAGCGAAAGCCTTTGATACTGTTTCACATGACATCCTAATTTCTAAACTTAAGCACTATGGGGTTGGTGGAGTAGCATTAGATTTCTTTCGTTCTTACTTAACTGATAGAAGTCAATGCTGTACCATTGAAACCTATACCTCAAATCCAGTAACTGTAACGAGCGGTGTTCCACAGGGCTCGATTTTAGGTCCGTTACTGTTTATAATTTATATTAATGACTTGCCTCATTGTCTCGAAATTAGTCAGCCTCGTCTTTATGCTGATGACACCCTAATTAGTTACGCATCAAAGTCAACTACTGAACTCTATGATAAAGTGAATTTAGATTTACTGTGTGTCAGTGACTGGCTATTGGCTAATAAGCTGAGTTTGAATGTAGTAAAATCTGAATATATGTTAATTGGATCAAATTTTCAGCTTTCAAATTTGGGAATTTCTTCGCATATCATGATTAAGGATCAAGAGGTAAAGAGGGTAACCTCTTCAAAACACCTTGGTGTGTATTTAGATCAAAACCTAACTTGGGATGTTCATATTGAAAACTTATGTAAGAAAACTGGCTCTTCCATTAATGGTTTAAAACAAGCCAGAGATTTTGTCCCTCTTGATACCTTAATACTTATGTATAAGGCTCTTATTCAACCGTTATTTGATTACTGTGATCTTGTTTGGAGTAATTTAAACAAAGGCCAAGCAGACCGACTTCAAAAGTTGCAGAACAGAGCTGCCCGAATCATAACCTTTCAGGACTATGACATAAGGTCAGCAGACATCTTGCAACAATTGAATTGGGACCGCTTGGCTATAAGACGCGAAAAGCGCCTTTCTCTCATGATGTATGATATTTTGCATGAAAATACTCCATCTTATTTACAGGATCTTTTCTCAAAAAGTAAGGATTCAAATGCTTATAAATCTAAATTGAAAAATATCGAAGATAAATTAGAAATTCAAACCATTCCAAGGACTGAATTCCTTAAAAAAAGTTTCTCTTACAGAGGAGCTAAATTATGGAATTCTATTCCTTCACATATCCGAACTTCATCCTCTAGGTTAGTTTTTAATAAGAATTTGTCTAATTGGCAGTCGGATAGTACCTAGTCACTTTATATTTATCATTCATACGCATTTTAATAGCTATATATATATAGTTCATATTATTTAATTCATTTTTAAATATATCTCGTGACATATTATATGTAAATCTCTTTCTTATGAAGTACGACTTTCATGTAAAGAAGTGTATGACACTTATGAAACTATCGTCCTCAAATAAAGGTGCATTCATTCATTCATTCATTCTCTCTCTCTCTCTCTCTCTCTCTCTCTGCAAATGTTGAGAGCTTTATATTTAAAGAGGAAAATAATCGATTTTATGAATTCTTATCGAAAAAAGTTCGTAGCAATCATGCATGATAATACTTGTGTGTTCTACTATCGTGGCCCGTCAAGTTCCTCAAATTTGGATGCGCACGCAACCTTGAGAAAATGGTCTATTTAAAAAAAAAGCAATTTATGACGGTTTTGTTGCATCTGGCATGTTGCTCGAAATGTATTATATTCATCAGTAAATAGTCAGCACAGAAGAAAAACATATGCCGGAAAATCATGCAAACAACATTTAGCAAAATTTCATGCATTTTGTCGTGACCTTTTTTTTCTGATTGTATTCACATCACCCATAGTGCAGTTCGGGTTAGTATGCTTCGTCAAGAAACATACAATAAAACCATTACCAACCTTTTTGAAATAGCTGTCATACTCTTTCAATGTTCTGTGCAATAACATGGTCTCAGCCAATGCAAATTATATAAAAAAATAAATAAAAAACAAGACCAGAAGAAAGCTCTTGTTGAACCAATGAAATTAGCTATTTCTAGGTTAAGGGGGAAACTGGGTCGAGTTGGCATTATAGTAGAGAAGTACTGAGAAAATCAAGTAGAGTAAGCCTCTTGTCAGTAGCTGTTTCCAGGCAGCAGTATGGGTTTGAATAAACAATTTAATAAAGAAAAAAACTCTTCGAAAGGTGGCTTCGGAACCTGAATCGACCGGGGGAAAAAACGACTCCACTTTGCCATACCCCCGAGACATCCGCAGAGCTGAGGCGGCGTATGGACTTCGGACCTGACGGCGATTAAATCCTTCTGCCCTTGGGTGTACGAATTACGCAAGAAAATGTTCTAGCCGAAGCATCAGGGGAGAGACCAGCCGGCCCCCAGACCATATCGGCTAATCCCTTGCATCTCTGCCACGCACGAAATCGTTGAAAATCTGATGTTAAAAAGTCTAGTCTATTCGGTGCATCGTTTTCGCGACCTATTGTTATGCTGATTACGTAGAACCGTGGCTCAATGGGTAAAACTTGGGCATCGAAGATACTGAGTCAAGCCCGTCTGAGGAGGGTTAGTACCTGGATGGGTGTCCTAAGCATCGTACCTACTTAAAAAAGCTTTTGTTCCTGAATGTTTTTAATTAATCTATTATAAATAGACTACAATTCGTTTTAGGTGAGAAATCTTCGAAAATCAAAAACTTTCGGGCATTCCAGGGTATTAGAAGGAGATTAGGACCCCTTTTTTGCAGCTACTTCGTCTTTTCCTGCACTATGGGGTATTGGGGTAGCTGTGTTATTTCATGATGGACTGGTGACTAGCGCTTTAAACGCGCGAAAGTTTGAAGAAGAAGACAGAGACTAAAACTTAATTTGTGGGTTAAAAGCTTCCTTTTCTAGTCTTTTGGAGGTGAATTTATGGTAGAGAGCACCACAGGAAGAGTCTAATATGTCATTTTGTTCGAAATATGGGATCATTTCCGTATGAGTTTTGGTTTTTACGAAGATTTGAGCCTGTAAAGTTAAACAGTCGTGCCTTCATTGTTCAAAATGGCGGCTCACTTTGGTCAAGGTGTCCCGTGCAATAACCTCGCTCAACAGCTAGAAATGTTCAACAAGAACAAAAAGATATCAGGGAACTTATCTAAAGGAAAGAAAGGTTCTGATTCTAAAGAAAATGGGTGAGTTGTGTTAAAATTTCATGGTCTTGTCTGGGATAAACTCACACAAATGACTCACTAATTTTATTAATTGATTTCGTGGTCTTTTTTCCAATCCAGTCCAAGTTTATTCCAGTTTTTCAAAAAGGATAAATCTAACGTACAGGTTAGTTGCAAGTTATAGGAAAATTATATATTTGTTGAAATATGTTTTTTTTTCTTTCACATTTTGGTGGGGAAAGGAGGTCCAAAGCTGTTTCTGATGCCTCAGCAACTTCTAGACGTGTCTGCAATTTTTGAATTCAGTCAGTCAAAATAAAAGTAAAATTGTAAACTTGATTGATGGAAGGTAAAATAGCTCCATGCTTTGTCTAGAGTAATGTCTGGGTAACAGAAACATTACACATGGTTTAATTTTTGTAGTAACCAAACTGTTGCAAAGATTTATTTAAGGGATTTTATGGTTATGATCATGAAACAATGTCTGTAGAGGATAATAGTGTGGTTTCAAAAATTGTCCAATACGAGCCTCTCACCTTCACCACCACATTGATTTCTAGATTCTTTATACATTTTTTGTACATTTGTTGAGCTAGTACATGCTTTAGATTGCAGCTTCAAAACCTCTCAGTCAAGTACCTGTAAACATTTCTACACCAATACAAAGTGAAAGGTATATACAATATATTTCAGTATAAGCTAAATTTTTCTCATGTAAGAATTCACTTAAGAATGAGTTCATGTTTTATTTTGAGGTCTGAATATTTATGTTGCTTCCAACTTTTTATATGATTTGCCAAAGGAATGAAGCATCTCATTTTGGGGAAATATTTTACTGAAAAGAAGATAAGAAAATATTGTGGAATCGCAAATCCCAGATATCTCAAACTTGAGGCACTATTACATGGACTTGCATCAGTGTAATACTGTCTGGGTACTCACATCACTGTACAATAATTTACTCTGACCTCCTGTTATTTCGAACCTTTTTCCTGGTCCCCTTGGCCCATTAATTTGCACATAGGGTGGATAGCGCTATCCAATGGATAAATCCTTATCAAGTGGATAAGTTGAATGAAGCTGTTGTACAAAAATTGATCCAGTGGATAGGATTTATCCATCAGATAGTGCTATCCACCCTTCGTACAACTGGGCCCTAAAGGTTCCAGATAACAGGACTCCACTGTAGTTTCATTGAGCATAGCTATTGAGCTGAAATCTTCTTTAAATCCTGAATGTCATCTGCTAGTCTTTCTTGTTAATGTCTATAATTTTAGTAAGTTATGTATTTCTGTCCACAGCTCAAGTACATGCAAGGAAAGTACACTTTCTGTTGGAAAACAGGTGGCTCGTATACAGCCTTTTAGTAAGAGGTAATCAACAATATATGTACTACATAGGTTTTGTACTGTTAAAAACACTTTACTTTGTCATTATATAGTAAAGAACTAATAAATAGCCCTTGTTTCATGAGAGGAGCCCTCATATGTCGTTAAGGGGCTAACAAATCTGTTGCCCTTATTTTATTTTATTTTATTTTATCTTATTTTATTTTATTAACTTTACCATGCAAGAATAAACATAACAAATTAACAGCGTCATAAAAAAGAGGCAGGGTGACTATGGTCAAACGTAGCCTATTACTACGGCCCCAGTACTTGTATTCCATGATTGAATTGGAATTTACCACCACCTGGTTAGCTCAGTTGGTAAGAGCGTTGGTCTGTTGGGCCGGAGTTCCCAAGTTAGAGGCATAACACTAATATACTAATAAGCCACTCATGATTGTAGGCTGCATGGCTACTAATAGCACCTTAATATGCAGCCTGTAAAGTCCTCCACTGGTTCATAAAAAATGTAAAGCACATTGAGATGTATGAAATGCGCTATATAAGAAACTCCCATTGTTATTTAGAAATGTTGCTTGTGAAGGCAGGAAAACCAGAGAACTCAGAAAAAACTATGTGGACCGCAGAAAACTAAGAAATTTAGTGTCAGCATTTGCAAGGAATTCTTAAAAGATTTCTTGTCATTGCAGTGATAGCCAAGAAGGACCTCAATCACAAAGTTTAAAGAAACCTGTCAATGTCAGTCAGAATCAACTGATTCCTGTTACCCTTGATAATGATGATAATGACTTTGATATAAATACCAGTAGTAAGTATTTCATGTAAAATATACAGTATGAGGTTCGTATATCGGATACAACATGGACACGAATACTGTAGATTGCTTGTCAAACATCTAGGTTAGTTCCTTTTTGTTTCACTAAAATTTTCAAAATTAAAGTGAATCTGGCCAAGAAAATCCCACTTAAAGTTTATGCAAATGAACACAATTTTGTGATTTCTGTTGTGCTTTCCTCATGAATTATTAATGAGTTTGACGAAGTTATTTACTTTAAATGAAACTCTGGGATGTCTGAGTTTCTGATTTTTATCATTTAAAAGACTATTCTCACTAGTAGATGCTTTGTACCATCACATGATGGCAACCATGATCAAGACAAAACACTAGAATTTTTTTTCTTCTGGGAAACTGAGTTATTTCTCATGTAAAACAGGATTAGACCAGATTCAACTCCTCTCATGGCTGCTATCACATGATAAGGAAAAGCCTCACTCTACACTACGACTGCTGGAAATTTGATTCACGAACAAACAAAATCTTTGTTTGTGACATAATGGAGAGTAGTAGGTCGGCAGTGTGTGACTATAATGGAGGTGTTAGGTACATAATTATCTTTAAGTGCATGCGGAAAATGTAATGCATGTTTCTGTACTAGGTTCTCCTCATTCCAAGAAGATAAAGTTACATCACTCTACTTCTCCTGCTTGTAAAGAAGGAGGCAAAGAAAGAAAAGAAAGCCCAGTAAAAATGAAAGAAGTGGTAATTATATGACCAATCAAATAACCCTTAAAATTCTCATTAGACAAATATAGAAACCAGTAACCACTATTACCGTTTTTTAAGATCCTTTCGTTAGCTTAATTAACACTGTCATCTTGCCACTCCCAAAGAAGTTAAAACAAATGAATAAAAAAAGCTTAGTGCTAATACCCTACAATTTGGGACTTAACTGGCTGCTAAGTAGGAGTTGGTTACCTAATAGTGGTACAAACTAGTGCAAAAACCCTCTTTGTGACTGGCTGCTAAATAGAGGCTGGCAACTTGATACTTTGCTTTACAAAAGATTACTGTAATTAGCAAATAATAAAAAATATAATACTCTATACCTATAGTATACCCAATCCACATGATACCTAAAGGGACACAATCTCTTTGTAATGACTGTGTCTTTTTCTGAATTATTTTCCATTCAGGAGCCTGTTGTTGATCTAACACTTGATACTGATGAAATCAACTGGAGCTTTGGTATTGGGTCTGAAGATGATGCCCTACTAGATGCTTACCAGGTAATGACATATCAGAGCTGTCAACATGGGTTGCACATGATTTTCAGTTTCATAACCTGCATAGTATTCATTCTTTTAAAGATTTTGTTTTAAAATTGACAGAACCTCCTACTTTAAACTCTTGTGCCCAGAATTCTGGGTCCACAACCCCTCTTCTCCCATGTCTCAACAGTAGATAGTTATTTACAGTACAGGCTGTATCTATCCAAGTACTGAGGTGAGGGAAGTGACTCAGCAAAAAGTAGCGGGGATGAGACTTGAAATCAGGTTGCAGAGGCATTTACCTGCACAATAATATTATTATTCGATACCTTTATTTAAGCTAGAACTATGACTTGTGAGTACATAACATTTTGACTAATTGTTGACATCATATTGTGGTAAATAAGAGGACATACCATACAAAACCATCAGAAATTTGTTAAATTTTTGACAGCTCAATCAAGGTCATGATGGCATAGATGATGCTGAGAACCATAAGAATAATGATGATGATGATGACATTGAGGGTGCTCCTGATAGTCCCACACTGCCGACCTACTACTCTCCACCACCATCACCGCAGCCTGCAACACAGGAAATACCAACTGAAGACTGTGATAACTACCTTTACAATGAAGATGAACTTGAGGAACTAGAAAGGTATTGTATAAATAGCAGTTTTAATGGATGCATGCAAATGAGATGCAAATGAGACAACAAGCATTGTATCGGCCCGATAGCCCCACTTACAACATTAAAAATTTCTCATTGCGAGCTCAACTGTAATAACAGCTATTAGAGAATATTGTAAATTAGACCCATTCTTTTAGGCCTTTCCAAGCCCACTTTCCTTTATCTAATCTTGCAAATACAATATGAAAAGATCAGAGCCAGGTTGTACGAAGGTTGGATAGCGCTTTCCAACAGATAAATTCTTATCCAGTGGACAAATTTATTGGGCAACAGCATCAACTGGACCCAGCTGAATTTAATTGCTGTTCTTGCCTTTTCAGGGAAAATGTTCTCAAAGCCCAAGATAAAGTAGCCCTGCATCCGTTACTGAAACAGACCCCAAGACAGGCAAGTAGAGTACAGTATAAATTATGTGAATGATTACTTATCAAATACTTAGGGCACGTGCCTATGGAATGTCATGGAAACGCCTTGATTGACGTCCACCAAAACCCACTTCGTCACGATGGCACGATTTCACGCGTGTGATTGAGGAGCGCTGTAAATGACAAAATACAAAGCAAGCATGGTGTGTATTCTCATAAAGGCACATGAATCCAACCAATCAGAAAACATTATTGAAAATGCTTTTTTTATGATTATCATTCGTACTAGACCCCTACTACACAGATTCAAGACGAACTTCTCGAAATACAAACCCTACAAACCAAAACAATGGAAGACATTTGTTGTATAATTGATAAAGTTGACACAGACGTATTACGAAGATCATTACCAGTAGACGTCAGTGTAGACAAGCTAACAGATGCGCAAAATCTCAGGTACATCCATTCATTATCATATTTTGGTTTACCGAGTTAACAGCGGTTTTCCGTATGAGTGGGAAACGATACGGCAAACAGAACAAATCCACTTGGGCGTAATGTTTTGCCCAGTTCAGACCACGTGTCACTCTCTTGAGAATGAGATTTTTTGTTTGCGTTGTATCCATAATCATGTGTCTTCTCATGCGCAACCGTTACCGCCATTTGCATTGCTACGCGGCCACCCCAGACAAAAATTGCAAAGTGCACATCGCGATTTTTGTCTGGGGTGGCCGCGTAGCCATGCAAACGGCGGTAAACAAAGAAATGATACTCTAGAGAATGACACGTGGTTTCAAATGGAAAAACAGTACCGTATCCTACCGTAGCAGTAACTGCGCGCTGTGATTGGATCAATGTAACGTAAAGCAATACGCTTATTTGCAAAGCAGGATGCGCACTTGCATTTTTTAGAGAAATTAATATGGCGTATAAAGTTCTAAGATTGGTGTGTTATAAAAGGGTGGTATTTCATAAATATATATTTTTTTCCTTTTCCCCCATTTTTCTTAATAGAAAGAAGCTGAGATCCAAGGCGGGCAAACTAGAAGCCATGTTAAAGCAGCGGGGAGAGAGCATTAATGTAACTCCAGGTAAAAATATAGCTTGATGAAGACATCATGCGATGCCGTTTTAAGGAGAATACAACTTTTCTGAGATAGCATTTTGATTGCGCACTCAATAAAATTACAAGCCACGAAGGTAGAACAGAAGTTCCGCTAAAAAATGGTTGCTTTTTTGCTCTAAAATACTACAAAAATAATTATGCTCTTCCTTGTCAATATGAACAATCCCTTTCACAGTTCCCTGCGCCATCTTGAAAGGTAGCCATGCCTTTGCATCGAAGCGAGATGAACTGTGAGCTTGCAATGATAGAGGCAAGTGAATAATCCAAGGTGTTAAAAAAGGTCGTCTCGCTTCGATGCAAAGGCACTGCTACCTTTCAAGATGGCGCAGGGAACTGTGAACTGGACTATTGTATAGTACGATTAAATTTTAGGATTTCGTTTGGTTAAATTTTGTACCCTACAGTGAACTGATGAATTGTTAAATAATTGCGCAGTTGATCCAAGAAGGTTAAAATTGTGTTCTTGTCCTTAGGGATTAGTGTTATCAATACCATCGGGCGCCCCCCCTCCCCCGCCTTTTTTAATTCTAAATTCCGCCTCTGCACTACGGTAAATCTTATTTTATTATTTTACAGTTACTAGAACAACACAGCAGACAAGTACAACTGGCGGGAGATCAAACTTGTGCAGTACACCGGCCATAGTCAACAACAGAACTTCTACAAGTACTACTGGTTCCTTTATACAATCACCTCCTTGTGGGGAGAGTTTTTACTTTGACAATAACAATTTTACGGCGAATTCTAGTCTTGGAGTATCGACTTCAACTTCGTCAAACTGGAGAAATGATAACGAAAATAGGAATTCTGTATCTAGTGCATCTACGAGTTTTGTTCCACAAGGTAGGCAGTTTTCTATTCGTACCATTTACTGGAAGTTTCCCGCTTTTTTTCGGTGGTTAGAAGCGTGTACCATTTACGGGTAGTCAACATTTCCCGCTCTTTTCAATAGGTAGGCGGGTAGACGCCTGTACCATTTATAGTAACCCAACCTTTCCCGCTCTTTTTAATGTGTAGACGCGTGTACCATTTACAGGAAGTCAACGATTACCGCTTTCTTCTGTGGTTAAACGCGTAGACAATTTATTGACCACAGACGGAAGTCAATGTTTCCCGCTCTTTTTATCAACAGAAATCTCCGAGGATTGTGACAGTGAAGATGACTGGGAGATGGCATGCATGTTGGAACAGTCGTACTTTAACAAGACTAACCGGGCCACAGCAACAGTGTCTAGTGCGAAGTCTACGCCTCAATTTAAAAAAGGTCTTAATTTGTCCAAGTCATCAGCATCGACTTCACAGAATTTAAACAGCAGCTTTGGACCTTCTCCCGCGAAGAAAACGATGATACCCAATGATGGTGATGATGGTACGTAATGTTGTAATGATGATGGTGATGATTGTGCGTAATCTTGTAATGATGATGGTGATGATGGTACGTAATGTTGTAATGATGATGACGTAACGTAATGTTGTAATGATGATGGTGATGATTGTGCGTAATCTTGTAATGATGATGGTGATGATGGTACGTAATCTTGTAATGATTATGGTGATGGTACGTAATCTTGTAATGATGATGGTGATGATGGTACGTAATCTTGTAATGATGATGGTGATGATGGTGCGCAATGTCGTAGTGATGATGGAACGTAATCTTGTAATGATGATGGTGATGATGACAACGCCTGATGACATGATCATGATCATGACGATGATGATGACAGGATCGTGATCATGATCATGACGATAATATGATAATTGGATGGCGTTGATGATGATGATTATGATGATAATGGTACGTAATCTAGTAATGATGATGTCATGATCATAATATCATGATGACCATATGATAATCGGATAATAGTGGTGATGGTTATGATGATGATTATCAGATGTTGCTTTTGAGTATGGTGGTGGTGATGGTAAGGATGGTGGTGATGATGATGATAATCGGATAATGTTGCTATTGATGGTAGTGCTGGTAATGATGATGATGATGATGATAATCGGATGAGTTAGTGTTAATAATGATGAGCATTGTGGTATAGGTGATGATAATATCTTGTTTTGATTCCAACGATCGTATGATGTCATGATGATCATATGTTACTAACGACATTAATCAAAATCCCCTTTCAGACGAGCTCCGTCGCACAGACTTCCCTTTCTCCAAAGACATGTGGAAGATCCTACGAGATATCTTCCGCATCAAGAGCTTGCGTACGAACCAGCTTCAAGTCATCAACGCTGCCATGCAGAAGAAGAACTGCTTCGTACTCATGCCTACAGGAGGAGGGAAGAGCCTGTGTTATCAGGTCACTGCTCTCATGGGTAAGGGAGTGACGTTTGTTGTCTCGCCGTTAAAATCTCTCATCCAGGATCAAGTTCAGAGACTGACGTCAATGAGGGTGAGTAGAATTTACACTGCAACCATGTTTATTCCTATAGAGAAAGACTTAGTTTAAACTTATCTTGAAGCATGCATTTGAATGAAATATTGAGAGGGAAGGGTTTTAAGGAAGAAAGAAATACGTGGGGAATAGAAAGGAATAGTTGGAGAGCAAGGGAGGAAAGAAAGAATGAATGAAAGAAAGAAATAAAGAAAGAATGGAGGAAAGAAAGAAAGAAAGAATGAATGAATGAATGGAGGAAAGAAAGAAAGAAAGAATGGAGGAAAGAAAGGAAGAAAGAAAGGAAGAAAAGAAAGGAAGAAAAGAAAGGAAGAAAGGAAGAAAGGAAAAAAGGAAGAAAGGAAAAAAGAAAGAAAAAATACGTAGGAATTTTTTTCTCCAACCAAAATGACTGTCGCCTGAGAAAGGTCAATTAAGTTAGTTCCGTTTTAACTCGGATAATTTTGAGCTGTAAAATAACATTCAATCTTGTACGGTATTACAAACGTAGATTCCCGCGACACATCTCTCGGGAGACGTCACCAGTGACGAGGCAATGAAGCACGTCAGTTCAGTTTATCAAGACTTGTCATTACGTCAGCCAAACCTTAAGCTGGTGTACGTCACACCCGAGAAACTGTCTGCTAGTGGGAAACTGAACTCTGCGCTAGCGAGCTTGCACAGTCGTGGTTTATTGGACAGGTGGGTAAAAGTTTTCAATCGTTATGTGATTATGCAAAATTTTAACTAAACTGAAATATATTTTTACATGTATCATTCGTGTCTTAGGTTTGTAATCGATGAAGCACATTGTATCAGTCAATGGGGCCACGACTTTCGTCCTGACTACAAGAAACTCTCGCAGGTGATGAACAAGTTCCAGGGTGTCCCTGTCATGGCACTAACAGCTACTGCCACCCCCCGGGTCAGGACAGATATTGAAAACCAACTACGGTTAAACAGATCTAATTGTAAAAGGTAAGTCAAGTTCCAGGGTGTCCCTGTCATGGCACTAATAGCTACTGTCACCCCCCGGGTCAGGACAGAAATAGTTCTAACCAGTTGTAAGATGTTAGCCAAGTTCGCTACACAAACAAGATGATAAGTATTTCTATGATACGTTCATACAACAGAAATTTAGTCAAAAAACTTGATTTCCGTGGCAGTGGTGGAGAACCCATTTTTGGACCCTAGCTTTTTACTTACCACTAACGATGTCCTGATGACTAACTGCGGTTAACTTGAAGAATGCGTTTGATCTTTATAGGTTCTCTCAAAGTTTTAACCGTCCAAACCTAAAATTCCAAATTTTTCCTAAGAAGAAAACAATGGAGGAAATGACGAACCAGATCAAGTCCAAGTATCCGCATTCCTCTGGTATTGTTTACTGTCTGTCAAGGTAAACCACCATATTGTCAATCAATAAATGTGCAAGGGAAGGAACGCTGTTGGAACATGAGGACGCTTATGTAAAAGATATTAAGGGAGGGTTCATGGACGAAACAAATACTATCAGCCTCAACAGCATACCTCCGAGATATGCTTCGCTTGTCACGCACAAAGGTTTAAGTATGAGGCTACGTGCTAAATTAAATTAATTCTTACCGCGTGTCACGAATGACTGAGCATTTAGCACGTAGCCTCATACTGAAACCTTTGTGCGTGACAAGCGAAGCAATTATCTCGGAAGTGGGCTATTCCGGAGTTACAGAAATGCGTTGCTTTATGGGACTTGATGAGGCAGTTGACATTTTATGCAGCAAGAAACGAAATAAATTTGAAAATTAAATTTAAAAATTTGAAAACAATTAAGGCTTCCTATCACTTATTACTATCAGCACGCGAAAAAGAAGCCATATAAGTATTAAATCGCTAACAGACCTCTTGTCTGTCCATAGAAATGAATGTAGTCGTGTAGCAGACAGTCTTAAAGCAGCTGGTATTAAAGCTGTTGCTTATCATGCTGGATTAAGTGATCAACAGAGAGTACGAACACAAGAAATCTGGATCAAAGGGCAGGTCAAGGTAAACAAAACCTATGATATACTACATTCCAACTGATCTGAAATAGTGACGTAGAAATGACGTCATTGCAAACTGAGGTGTCGTATGCCTGTGAAAACCTAGCCTTGGGTGTAATGTTCTGTCTATTTCAGACCACGTTTCATTCTCTTAAGAATGATATTCTTTGTTTGAGTTGTATCCATATTCATGTGTCTTCTCATGTGCACCATTAAACAAAGAAATGATACTCTAGAGAATGAGACATGCATTGAAATGGCCATTAAGTCCAAGGTAAACGACGCTCTTAAGTTATCAGTATGTCTTATGACTGCATATCCATAAAGCGTCCATCCATCAAACCGACTTTCCATCCATTTTATCCTTTCAACCATATTCCATCCATTCATTTGTCCATCCATCCATTCCCTCATTCATTCAACTATCCTCAAGCATTGATGGATAATCATAGACTACAACTGTTGTTTTTCTATGTCAGGTGGTGTGTGCTACCATAGCGTTTGGTATGGGTATCGATAAAGGTGACGTACGTTACGTCATTCACTACTCCATGCCCAAGTCGCTAGAGGGGTATTACCAGGAATGTGGTCGAGCTGGACGAGATGGCAAGAAGGCAGAGTGTATTCTTTACTACTCGTATAATGACATGCACAGAATAAGAAGGTAACGGTCATTTTTGGAACGTTTTGCAATACTCCCATTTCGAGTTCGCCTTTGCTCAGTCTTAGCCTCGATTGCGTACAAATGTGTTCTTTTCTTTTATTAGGGTCCATCGTATAGTAAGGAATGTACGTATTACGGAATAATATGAGTCGATTAAAATGCCACGGGTTTCGGTTGAATAGGTGATTATTTTAAAGCCTGAGACAAAGGCTGAAGAAAAGCTTATTAAAATTTATGGATTGATAGGGGGAGCTATGCGGATTCTGGGTTTTAAAGCATCTTTTTTTTAAATCAGCCAACTTGTTGCGCATATGCGTCACAAGTTGCTGAGCATATGCAGAATTAATTGAAAAACACACTAGTACTACAATAATTTCTCTTCTCGATTGTTCGTATTTTAGCCAGAAAACATGAAAGCACAAAATTTCTGTTTTAGTCTCAGATCGCTCTTTTCAGATACTTACTCGAGCGACAACGTTTTTTGAAATAGAAGTATACGGCTATTTCAAAAAAGACTGACGAAGGTTTTGTATGAGGTTTTGTTGCAGGTTGCATATTGCATATTGCATACCAAGCCACCAAAAGGTCACAACAATTTTGAAATTCCCAAACTTAATCTGCACGTTTTAAAGTCATATTTTTTGTGTGCTGCCATTATTTACATATCCCAAACTTAGTCCGCACTTTTTTCAAAAGCCTAACCCACCCTTGAATGCTAAGAGGCTAATATGGAAATACAAAAGAAATGCCACAAATTTCATCGAGAAAAAGTGTGATTTCTTTTGTATTTTCATGTTAGCCTCTCATTCAAGAACAATTTAACAATCGTCCATTCCCTTACGGTCCTCTGTTCGCTCGCTGCGTATACATTATTATTATTATTAAATTGGGCTCCCTGTGATTACAACAGGATGATTGATGGAGACCAGGTAGTCAAAGACGTCCACATGGATAATCTATACCGTGTCGTCCAGTTCTGCGAGAATCAAACAGAATGCAGAAGAGTGCAACTACTGCATTACTTTGGAGAGACGAACTATGATAAGGCAGAGTGTCGTGAACACCAGGAGACCGTATGCGACAACTGCTCTAATACGTTGGACTACGTGGAGAAAGACGTGAATGAGGACGCCAAGGCATTTGTACGGACGGTCAATGAGTTGGTACATCAAGGTAACAGTACTTGGCAAAGACCAAGGAACCTTAGGTACCCTTTGAGCCACTTTGTGGATATTTTTAAGGTAAGACCACGAATGGGGTCATTTCCTCTTGGGTTGCTTACTTGAACAGGAATATCACTGAAAGTCGTTGAATTTAAATGGGCGCATACGGTGCTGTCTCTCACCGCTGTGTAGATGATGCCTGGGCTCGCGGGCTCGATTCTCGACCGAGCCACATGTGAGTTTGTTTGATATGCTCTTCTCTTTGCCACGAGGGTTTTTCTCCGGGTTTTTCTCCCTCCATGAAAATTAACATGTGAGTTGAGTGTTGTATATAGTAAATGTAGTGGTTTTGCATGTGGAGCGAACCCCACGGAAGAGGGAACAAATACGTTGATGCTAAGAGTAGGAGACCTGTTACAGCACTGGCCATTAGGCCCTTCACGGTTGAAAACTGCTCGCACGCATAGTTACAACAATAATGAGCCTACGAAGTTTTCACCCCTTAAATTTCAAAATCTGCAGGCCTGCATTTGTCCAGTTACGCGAGTCTCATTTCATAAAAATAAAACAAAAAAAAAACAACCATTTTCTTGAAATCGTTGCAAATACTTTCTTAACAGTTTTTCTACACTGTCTTGCAGGGATCAAATAACGCGCGCGTTGTCCAAGAGGGTCACGAGCGCTGCGCACTGTTTGCACGTGGGAAAGATTTCCATAGAAACGACGCGGAGAGACTCGCGAGGATGCTAGTCATGAAGGATGTCCTGGGAGAGAAGTTGGTTATTGGTAACCATGAGAACGTGATTGGTTACGCGGTGCTTGGTTCTAAGGCTATGCATCTACTCAACGGAAGATACAAGGTAATCATTGGTGTAACCGTAACAGTAGTTACGGTTACATGTGAGTGGTTTCTATATGAGTGATACTGGGTACAACACGTATACAATGGTACGGCATGTCGTAACATTGAAATGGCTTCCCGAGCGAGTGGTTTTCGTATGAGGAGTACGACACGTTACTGACTTACACCACGTACACGGTACGACATACTTTAACACTGAAAAGGCTTCCCATGGGAGTGGTTTTCGTATGATTGGTAAGACACGCTACTGACTGATTGTGTCGTGTAACAGCCTGTGTAACTTGTCCCGCAATGCCGTTGCACAGTCCGTTGCACACAAGTTCCAGCCAAAAGTTTCAACGTGTAACAGGGCCTTGACATGGTACGACATGTCTTAACCCTTCCCAATGTCGTGTAAATCATCGAATCACAAGTCGTAGTTACGGTTGCGGCAAGATACAATCTACGATTACAGTAGGGCTATAAACGCACAGAAAATTCTCTCCATACCTTTAAAAAAATGTTATCTTGTGTTTTCAGTTGCCACCCTTTTCAGTGCGAAGCGAGAAGGCTAGAGCGCAACCAAAGCCAAAAAAGAAGCGAAAAGGTACCACCTCGGATGTCGGAACAGACGATGTATCCTCCACAGACACGGATGTTCCCACATGGAATGATGGTGGAGGTGACTATGGGCACTCGCGCTATTGGAATGACAACGAAGTACAAGAAAGTACTCGAGGTGGGAAAAGAAAGCGTAAAACCACTTCAAAGAGGAAGCCTAGGTAGGTTATTTATAATTTTACAATCAAGGCTCTGAACAGTTTCTTCTTAGGGAATCAATGGTTGTGCAGGCGCTTGTGCAATTCCCTTCTCATCTGTGGGGTCTCGGGGTTGATTCCTGGACTCGGCATCACATGTGAGTAGAGTTTTTTCAGGTCTCCCTTCTTTCGAGGGTCTTTCTCCTGGTCCTTCAGTTTTCCTCCCTCTGCAAAACCCAACATGCTAAATTCCAGTTCGATCTGTGAGTTAGCCGTGCCCAGACATTGTTCAACCCAAAGGTTGTTTCGGGGTTTGATCTGTGAGTTAGCCGTGCCCAGACATTGTTCAACCCAAAGGTTGTTTCGGGGTTTGATCTGTGAGTTAGCGGTGCCCAGACAATATTCAACCAAGAGGTTGCTTCAGGGTTTGATCTGTGAGTTAGCCGTGCCCAGTCTTTGACCAGGACAGATTTCTCATTTGCGCGGATGAACTCGTAGTGTTCCTCTTCATTTAGAGACGTTAAAAATAGAGTGCCACAAGTCAGAGATAAATAGATAGATAGCTTTATTAGTCATAATTAAAAACAAATATCTAACATATAGAAACATCAATAATAGAAAAGGATATATAGAAAAACAACGACAACAAATAATTTAAGGGGAATTTAGCAAACATCATCTAAAATTATGTTATTCACCTAAAAACTACTATTAGGAGGAATAAAATATATACTAAAGCTAAAAAGGGGAATCTAAAAGCTACTCCTAATTAAAATTATGTCTCATTATAAACGTATTCTTAAACCTATTAGTCTTACAGACTGGTAGTTTAAGATATTTTGGGCAGTCAATAGTCACCTTCACAGTTCCCTGCACCATCTTGAAAGGTGCCTTTGCATCGAAGCGAGACGAACGGTGAGCTTGCAATGATAGAGACCTTTTTTTAACACCTTGGACAATTATTCACATGTCTCTATCATTGCAAGCTCACCGTTCACGTGTCATCCCCTTCTAAATAAAGGTGATTTTTTTGTACCAGGACCGGCGTTTCAGATGACCAGACTGGTTACTCCAGTGGTGGATATTCGTCTTCTAATGGTCTGAAGGGCTTGCAGTACAGCAAGAAACGAGGAGGAGGCACAGCCAGGCAACCAACGAAGAAACAAAACACAGGGCTTGGTTTGATGGCTCCACCACGACCAATCAGTAGATTCTAATGCTTTCTCCATGGCAACCAGGTTTGAGTCAATGAGTATGTAATGTGTTGTAGCAATGAGCCTGGTTCACATCGTGACATAAGTGTTAAAAAATGTCTTGTTCATATTACGAAGACCAATATCGCCATGGCAACCATCCAGCTCTTGGCCAATGATCATTTCCGTGCTTTTCACTTCATTTTATTCCCTTTAAAGTTAATGATGATGGATTTTTATGATATAATATTCAAATGACAATCAAATAAAGAAATTCCAGTCCAAATCCAAAACTATCCTAATCTTAAAACAAATATTTGGAAAAATTCAACTACGCTAGAGCTAGAGCAGTTTTCACATGACTATGAAAAGCTCAGTGCTATAATCGTGCCGTGCCGTGATTTTTTCTAGGATTTTAATTGGCTGATTTTTTCTCGCCTAATGTGATTGGTCTGGCAGTGCCGTGACCGGGTATGCCATGTTGCGGGTATTTGTTGGATGGAGACTAAATTCTCGCACATGTGATTGGACTGGTATGCCTTACCGTGTCATGACCGTGTTCGTGCCGCGAGCTTTTCACAGTCATACGAAAACTCTTCAAGACTTAAATTATTGCTGTAACTTGCTATTTATAACGAACGAAAACCTTAATTGCCGATCAATGAAACAGATTTAGGCTTTGTTCCAAAAAGCAGTCTTGCAAATTGCGAATCATATTTATCTTCATTCAAATTTCGATGAATGACGTTAATGAAAATAAATAAAAGTAAGTTTTATAAAGTTTTATGAGTTTTATGAATTTTAATTGGAACCAAAAATGCTTCCCATTACGTTTTTTTTTTTTTTTCCCCAAGCAAAACCGTTTAGTACCGACCCATGTTTACATCACAATGTCATACCCAGAGCCCACGTTCCTCTTGGAATAGCACAGAGAAACGAGAGGCTCTGGGTAGTAGCCGATTTTTTGAGTATTCTGATTGGTCCGATAAAAACCAATAAAAAAAGTTGTTCTACAAATATAATGGTGCTGACAAAGAGGAACGGGGGCTCTGGGTGCGAGATTAATTAAACCATTGAACCATATTCTAGGCATGGTTTATATCAGTAATTTCACAACAATATCACAATTTCTACTGTTTGAGTAACTTATAGTTTATTACAGAGAACAAAATATAGATTGCTATATATACAGCTAGCTGATATCAGACATCTAAAAATAAATATCATTTATAGTTATTATCACGTCTAATATATTTTATTTCGAATGGACTACTTCTCGGGGATAAATTATTGGTTCCACTGTTATAGACCCTTTGTATAAATGTACTAGAGTGAAGGCAAAAAAAATACTAGTCAACGTGTAATAGTCAAATAGACACAAAAGAAAACAATGGAATTAGGGTCTACTAATGTGTATTAGTCTAATATCTATTTCACGGGTTTAATGACTTTACTCTAATCATGTCCAGAAAAGTAAGTTAAAACAGTTAGTACTGATCTGCATAAATAGTACACTTTCACATTCGACTTGATACAACTGGATGCACAAACTGCGGGCTCTTGTGTTGCACTGAATCAAGGCTAGTGTTGTGAAGTTTCTTGCGCTTACACTTGTACAATTATGCAAAGGGTGTACAGTATTGGTATTTGTACATGTATTTCATGACAGGATCCACAGACCAATACTCTATTTTCAAGTTCTCTGTTTCTCAGAGTTTCTCAGAGCCTCAATAAGCCTGAAGCGAGATGACGTTTTACCCCCGACTCTATACCATAATAGTTTTTAAAATTATTTCATATTAAAATTTTTGATTCCTTAGAGAATACAGGTACAATAGTCATAATTAAAGAACAAAAGCAACGTGAAAAGGATTATGGTCTAGAGACGGGGGTAAAACGTCATCTCGCTTCAGGCTTATTGATGGTTTTCACTGCGGCCATGTTGGCTCAGGAACTTAACAAAAGAATTATATCCTCCAGCATGGCCACCGTGTCTTTTGTTATTTAACTCATTTGGGAATGGTTGAAAACCATCAATAGTTTTTAGAATATTCATATGTTCCAGTGAAGGTACAATATTCTCACATTGGAATAAGGCTAACCCTGAGAAAATGAGTCTGTAATAAAGGAACGTACACAGCAATGTTGTTCCATGAATTCAAAAATGGTCTATTTATGGTTTTCAAAGCCGCCACGTCATTAGTCTCTTTTATTTTATCATCCAACATGGCCGCCATGTCTTGTTATTTCATTCTCTTGGGAGTGACTGAAAACCAGCAATTGAGCTAACATCATGCAGATACACATTGCTATGCTCTCATACTGGCAATGAACTTACAGCCAGAAGAGAAAACATGGATGTAGCATGTCTAGCAAGAGATTGTGTGAGAGATTCTACATCCCAGACAAGTGAAGACGCAGTAGGTATTACATCTAGTTATATCTACATCAATGTTATTTACAAATTAATTGTTTACATTAAAAGAAACAAATTTGATTTAAATAGACTTAATGAAACCTAAATCGGTGTCAGATGGCGGATTTCCAATTTCTGAGCCTTGTTTCAAAGCCAGCACAGACTTGTAGCCAGCAGACAGGGCAGACATGTGGTGAAAGAAGGCTTCCTTCTCAACTTGTATTGATACGTCATTGACCCCATACTCTTTCATTACTGAAGTTACCTAAAGACAGAGAGCGTTACATGAGGCAGGTCATTCTCGTATCCAGACCCTTTCACCAAAAAAACGATCTTTCGTTAGGAAGCTGACAAGGCTTTGGGTACGAGAATGGAGGCTTGTAGGAAAGGTTTTGACAATGTGGTTACCAGGGTGATGTCAACAAAACTTTAATTTCTAGTTTTCCTAGAAATCTAGCAGTGGTTTCACAGAGTTTCTCCTTCCAATGAATATTATTTTACACTTTAGATTTTTAAGAAATTGGAGGATCAAGTTTAGCGTAGTGATCCTCACACCTCTGGAGTAGTCTCTGATTCGATTCCTGGATTCAGTATTGCAGTATATTGGGTCTCCCTTGATTCCCCAAAAAACATGCTACACTCCACTTCGATCTGTGGTGCCTTGACTTAGATTGGCTCCGAGGTTGTTTCGGGATATCAATAAAATTGAAGGTTTTTTGATTTATCCTCCGTCATATGGATTGGAGGTAGAATGGAGTTCCTGTGGTAGGATTGAAAGACTGCAACAATCTTGAACTAAAACACTAAAACAAACCTGTTGTATGATTTTCTGTTCATTAGCAGACGGTGCCACCTGCACATGTATGGTTCCCACCATTGTTTTCTCTGAATGTTGCCAGAAATGATGATCTCGATAAGAGAGCACACCATCGATAGACAAGACCTTAAAATCGTGAAAATAAATTGATGTTACACACTAGTCCACAAGACAAATTTGTCGGTAACAAAATTGCAACTTCAGCTGCAAGTATAAAGTAACAACCTCTTGATTTAAGTTGTCTTGCAATAGACATTTTTTAGTTTGGCCGCAATGTTTTTTCACACATTTCACACAGGCCTTGCACCACCAAATGATTTTTACATGCCTTATTTGGTAAAACCAACTGGCTTTGCATCGAAATGCGTCAGCTTTAAAAAACCCTGTGCATAGAAGTATGCAAATACAGGTCATGATGTATGCGTGTTGTGCTGTAAAGTAAAGAAAAATTTAAAAAAAACCCATGAGGTTGTTTCCTACCTTTCTTCACCTACCTTATTTAGAACGTTGCTAAGTGCTTTATCCAGAGTTTCAGGAGTTCTTTGTAAGAGAACCACGGATGATTCTTTAAGTAATGGTATAACGCTAAGAAAGATCATGGTTGCAATGAAGAGTGAGCAGATAGGGTCTGCTATATACAGTCCAAAGCGCTCAATCAAAATAGATGAGACGATGACACCTACGCTACCAAGGGTGTCGGCCACTACGTGAAGAAACACACCTGTCAAGATAACAGTAGATAACTGAGATTGAACCTTCAAATTTTATCAAACTCTGAAATATCCTCTGGGTTGGTTAAAGTCAGGGGACAACAAACTTGACCCTCGAACCAAGGGAGGGACCTAGCAAACTCTACTCACACGTGATGCAGAGTCCAGGAATCGAACCCGAGACTCAAGAGGTGAGTACACTACAACCCAGAGCCTAAAAAAGTTTTGTATTACCTTGCATATTGACGCTCCTATCAGGGTGGGACGAGGGGTGTTCATGAATGTGGCTGTGGCTGGCTGTGGCCATGATCATGACTATGTCCATGAGATGACCCGCCGTGCGAATGCGCATGGGCATGACGAAAAGCAGTGATTCCCACTAAATTGACAAGCAGACCTATGACAGACACAGCCTGCAAGATAATAAGATGAGGTACTTTTTGTATTAGTAAGGAAAGTATACCATACTTGGCAGGGAATGGATCCAGGAAGAGGAGGGGGTGGATCCAGGATTTTGCCATGTGAGGGGGGAGGGGGTGCATCCAGAATTTTGCCTTGGGAGGGGGGGAGAGGAGGACTGTAGATTTGTGACAGGCTAACTGGAAAAGACAATCATTTTTAATGCAGTTCAATTGCGGTTTAGGGGGTTCGTAAAAACTCTCCCAGAATCCTCCCCTGTTTGGAATCATTATTGACAATGAACGAATAAATGGATGGAGAAAAAAGTGTATATGAAAGAAAGAAATGGATAGGGATGGATCGAAGGAAGGAAATAAAGAAGGAGAAACAAGGATGGGTAGATGAAAATACTTACCAATAAGCGTTCTGTGCTAACTTTAGGAGGATCAAACAGCCTTTGTATTGCAGTTAAGAATACGAAAAAAGCAATGACAACCAGGAATAAACCATTAACAAAACCAGACAAGATTTCCACTCTACTGAACCTGAAAAAAATAACACAACATAGTTTACTTTGAAAACAATACTTTGTAATTGCGAGAAAAACAAAAGTTGCGAAGATGCCATAAACAGAAGAGCAGCAGCAACAACCACAGCAGTAGCAATGACAGCAGCAACGAACAACAGCAATAACAGCGACAACAACAACGACAGCAACAGCAGTAACAAACAACAGCATGACAGCAACAAAAGTAGCATCAACAACAGTAAATGTTTCCTTACCCGTATGTAAACTTTCTAGTTCCTTTCCATCGTGACATGAGGGCAGCACAGAGACCAAGAACAAGGGCAGTACAGTCAAACAACATATGAAAACCATCCGAGATCAGGCCAAGGCTGTTTGTCCACATCCCATATAGCAACTCCACTCCTGTAAAAAACTACACAAAACAGTACGATCAGTCAGCAGACATAATTTACTGATTTTAGGGAAATGAGAACTTGGCATGCCATTGCCAAGCTTGTTCGACAACTGTACATTTACAACAGCAGCAGCTGGGACAATAGTATCGACAGCAGCAGCAGGGAAAACAGTAGCGACAACAGCAGCAATAACGACACATACAACACTGATTTACCAGGTTCAAGCAGAGGAAGTAGAATATTTGTCTTGATTCAGATTCTTCAAGTGTTTGTCTAAGAAACGTCCTGCATATTGACAGAACAGTCTGTGGAGTGTGGAAATTGTAGATTGGCAAGCCTCCTGTGGTGTAGCCAATAAGATTGCCTTTAGCTGGACGAGGTGATGGACGAGATAAAAGACGAGTGGCTGGAAACGAATGGAACAAAAATTACAAATAAATAAATAAAACCCTAAGATAACCTTTGGGCTGATCAAAGTCAGGGCATGGCTAACTCAAACATCGAACCCTGAAACAACCTCTGGGCTGATCTAAGTCAGGGCATGGCTAACTCAAACATTGAACCCAGAAACAACCTCTGGGTTGATTCAAGTCAGGGAACAGCTAACTCACAGATTGAATTAGCATTTAGCCTGTTAGGTTTTGTGGAGGGAGGAAAACTGAAGAGCCCGGAGGAAAGGTTGATTAGAGGGTTGGTTCGCATTATTTTACATGGGTTTCGTTAGGGTGATACAACTTGTAGTGGACTTTCCTTTGTGTTTTCACCTGATTTTGACAAATTTCTTTAAAAACCTTGAATCAGAGAGAGAGACCTGATAAATTCTACTCTCAAAGGATGCTGAGATCAGGATTCGAACCGAAGACCCAAGCAAATCCTGCTATGCCACCCTTGATTGATTCAATACTTTCAAACTAGTCCATACCCAAGATGAAGAATACAGCACTGAACATGGTTCCCCCTGATAACAAGTGCTTTACTCCAGCTGTGTTTCCATGATGCCATTCATGGATGGTCCATGCCCATGGTTGGTCCCACAAGATAGCAAAGACAACAGCTGACAAGAATGAAGCTGTCGAACCGATCTTAGTGGTCATGTGAGCTTCAAGCTTTGAAAAACAGAATGATTCTACGTAGAAGTCAATGACAAAGACAAATAGGACGATTAAACTCATTGGTAGAATGGACTTGATCCAATCAATTGAGGTTTCCTAGAAATGAAATACAAGCAGTGGTAAATTAAAGGGATTTCAGATGGAATGTTTACTACGTAGCTGCTAATCAGAAATGGGATTTGTCAAACTCATTAATAATTCATGAAGAAAACACAACAGAAATCATGACCGTGAAGAGTGTTGTAAATCTGATACAAAATTGTTTTCATTTGCATAAACTTTAAGTTGGATATTCTTGGCCAGATTCACTTTAATTTTGAAAATTTTAGTGAAACACAAAGGAACTATATCTAGCCTAGACGTTTGACAAGCAATCTACAGTATGAGTGGCTGTGTTGTATCTGATATACAAACGCTTGGCTACGCCTCGAGGTTGTATATCTGATACAACAAGGCCACTCATACTGTATATATATTACTTAAAGCTTTTACAGAAGGCCTTTAGAACTTATATTCTAAATACCTGAGTGAAGTGGGTAATGCCTGCTGCAGGAAGCAACAATATTGTGGCTATACTCGTAGACAGGGCTGCCAGTCGCTTTCCACCTTCCAAGACAGAAAAAATATGGTTACAAAGAGTCGCTTTACTATACTTCAATGAGGTAAATTGTTGACTTGGCACTTGGGGGATTTCAAAATGAATTCCCAAAAGGACATTATTATATTTTGTGCCAATAAAGAAGCAAATCTTGCCTTGCAATGATATACTTGGTCAGGACATCGCAGAGATGGGATTTTCCATTCACTTTGTTCCAATTAATCCTTGTTTTCTGAGCAAGTTAAGTTTACTTACCTCCAATTTCAACAGCTAATTTTCTGGAAAAGTTCCCGTGTGCAACATTACATAGCAAACCCAGGATAAGTAGAAGCAGTGCCCCCTACAACACAAACAATATTAATCAAATTTATTTAGTATTCCTTACACCCAACTCTTATACCTCTGCTTGCAGGGCACACAACTCTGAAAATATCTTATCAGCAAAGTGATTCTGCCAATTTGTTGTTTTTCTCCACTAGAGAGCTTTCATATTATTAAGTAATTAAAGTTATAGTGCTAAGTGTAGCCTAGGGTGGTTTTACCTACAACACAAGTTAAAGTAGGCACAAAATCCATCGTTTTGTCTTGTAATATAGCTGTATATATTGTTAGTAAATGTATTTATCATGGTTTACATAATTCGTCATGTTGACACAGTCACTCTCATATGCCTGTCTAGTATTAGATGAGAAATGTTTTATATTTGGTTATGCAAATTAGAATGTAACAAATTTGTTTCACATGCCAAGTAAAATCTCTCACTTAATTAGAATGGAATAATCTAAACTTAAAAAGCTGAAATAGTTATTGCAAGGCTCATTTTGTCCTACCTGATGGTCTGGTAATCCCAACATTGACAAGAAATGTGAATACCAGTGCATCAATCTACTGCCATGGGTTGTTTCATCTTGTTTGATACTTGTTAAGAAATATCATTCCCTAGATCATTTCTTTGTATCAATTCAAAATATTCTCAGATATAATATATAATAATAATAATAATATGCACTTGACTACTGGCTTACTGACTAAAGCTTCATACACTGTATGGATATTGCATGCAATTTTCAAGGAGCAATCAAGGATTTCCAGAACCAAATTTTTTTCAAGGCCCTTCAAAATGGATAAGAATCCCTGCCCGGAGTTTGATGAGCCGTATAAGCTTTAAGGATATTAACAGTGGATTCCACAGAGCAGCTCTTCCACTGGATTCCCAATGGAAGTTAGAAGTTGATTTTTTCAAGGGAGGAAAATTTGAGAACCCTGAAAACCCTTGAAGAATAGGAGAGAACCAACAAGCATCTCTATTAACATACAACTTTGTCTCGAATTGCAGCCATTGATTCCCTCAGAAATATTTTTCGCAACTTTGTGCGCTTTTAGTAAAGAGATAAAAAGGATACTGTGGTTAGGTCCATGGCTGTGTGGAGTATCATTATCAAACAGCAGCAGAGAAAGTATGCCAAGAAGAAAAAGAATGGCTCCTCTGAACTGAATAAAAGAAAAAAGTTGGCAATCAAGTCAGTAAGGGAAGGTACATTTTTTAATTGGTGTGGGGAGGGGCAGGGCATTCATGATAAACTTTTTTTAAATTATTGCTTTTGGGTCCGTCCTCGCCTTTCATTCAGTAAGAAATTCACAATGATATGAATGGATGAATTTGATTGGATGGAGAAAACATTATCAGGCAATGTGATTGGTCTGGCAAATCCCTTGCCATGTCACATCTGTGTTTGTACAGTGAGCTTTTCAATCATACAAAAACTGCTCTATCTTATGTCAGTGCAATGATTTATGAATATTCCACCAGATACATCTAATTTTAATTATTAGAATGTATCTTGAATACTTCACAATATCATTCCTATGTACCATTCCAGTCTTAGCTTCTATGTCCAATGTTTTTGAACCTGTCAATGTTTTTGCAATAGACTTCCTCTGCTCTGACGTAATGTTGTCCCATTTGAGACCACATGTCATTCCCTAGAGTATCATTTCTTTGTTTAAGGTTTGCGCTCGGTTGCACATGAGAAGACACATGAATATGGATACAGCTCAACAAAGCATCGTATTCTCAAGGGAATGATGCAGTCTAAAATGAGAAAACATTACCCCAAGCGGAAGAGGTCTATTGAGTGTATCTTATTAAGTTTTCCCTGCTTTTGAGGGTGCTCAATGGTCATTGTCTTGCCCTAAGAAAAATTAATACTGAACATAACATTATATTTTTACCTTTGAGTGGCCTCCTACACTGGTATGAAAGAGTACTCCAAGTGCACCAAGTACTACTAGTTCACCATGTTCAAACAGTAGAATAGTTCTAAACATCATGCAGAAATGAAAGAAAGAACGATGAGCCAAGTAAACATTGAGGAATAAACCAAACATGACCAATCACATTGCACAACAATTTACTCTCCCAGGGCTTTCAATAATATTTGAAGTAGATGGATGAATCTCAAAAGTACAGGTCTGTTTCCACAAATTTTACTTCTTATTTATTAAGACTGATTCGCAAAATAGCCGGCAGTATGTAGGTAAGTACCCAGCGATAAACCGCTGGTAGCCGCCTTCTAGTTGAAACCCCTGCTCTCCATCCAATCAAATGCCTGAAACATGGCACGAACAAGTCGAGGACATGGTCATACAAAAACTGCTCTACCAACACTCTACAGACAGTGATTTACAGGTCACATTCTCTTTTTATTGTCCAGTTCTTTAAAACCACTGAATATGCACACTGCCAATCTCTTACCTCAATGCACCACACTGTGATAGCCCTTGAAGCCATATAAGGGCAATAATTGTAGAAAACACTGCATGTCTGGCTATTCTGTACCACTATGGTAAAAAAAAATTATATATTTACAATTAATTGTAAACACCTTTTTTTATGAAGAAATAGATCAGAGAAGCTGGTAGAAAATCTCCATGGCAATTGAAATAGCAACAGGACATCAAACAAACTACTATATTCAAATGTTATGCTACCACAACCCAACCTGTAACACTCACAGTTTTTAAGGGATTGTGTCTTTGTTACATGCATGTAAGAAGAAAAATAGTATTTAATGCTAACAATATAATATTAAAGGTATAAGTATGTACCACTGTTGATATAGTGTATCTTACCTGATTGAGTGTAATTTTCTTCCCTGAAGATATTGGTTTTTGCAGTAGTACTAGGATGATGGATGAACTTAGAGAAAAAATAGAATAAAGAAATTATTCATTGAATAATGACTTTTTTTTTGGAAGGAGGATAAGGCTCTTGGGAGAGAAAGATTTCAAATCAAACAAACTCTACTGTCTCATAATATTATGCCCTTCAGTTGAGAATTGAACCCATAGCTCAAGTGACGAGAGACAGAGTGTTGCAACAGCACATTACACCCATGTTTCAATCGAGTGTGATATTGGTACATGTACTTACCATAATCTAACAATAAATAAAAACTGTGTAATGTGGAATATCTTGAGCTGTTCGAACGCGACAAACACACCATAGGAGTGAAGAAATTTGGCAACAATAAGAGCGACAATATATGGAGTAGTCCTGTAAATAAAATAATCTGATTATTCACAAATAAATAATGAGAAAACACAATGGAAATTATCACCTAGGAGAAGCTTATATATCAGATATTCTTCATAAATATGTAACTACATTAATACCGGCTAGAGTACAAATACTAAAACATGGATTGCTTCGTACTTATTACCCGGCAAGTTCAATCGATAAAATTGATAATCGATAAATATCGATATCAATCAATAAAATTATTACAATATTATCAGTACAGTGGCTGAATCAATCCAAGTTGTATGATCCAGCCTACGTAGATGACGTTATGAAGGTCAGTGTAGCACTCAACCACTTTCAAATTAGATATACATGCATGCTAATCAATATATTTTGATTTTATCAATGTTCTTCAATACTAATCCAATAATCTGATTGAGAAAAAAGTGTGAGTATTGATTTTTGATGATCGACCGACACAATCGATACCAATTATTAAGAGATTAATATTGATCAATATCGATTTATAGATCGATTTTCCGATATTGATTGAACACACCGGGCTTATTAGCACTATATTGCTGGTTTTCAAATATTCCCAAGAGAATAAAATAACAAAAGACACGGAGGCCATTTTGGATGATATGACAAGAGAGAATAATGACGAATCTTTTGCTAAAATACATCCAACATGGTGGCTGTGAAAACCATCAACAGTAGCTTTAGTAGAAGTCAGTAGATCTGATATCCATTGCTTTCTTTTGTGTCTATTTGACTATCCTACACATTGAGCAGTATATGTTATTTCACAGTTTAAGTGATATAAATTAAACAAATATTTATTAACAATTTATAAATTTAATAATCAAATTCTAGGCATGTTTTCTCACTCATTCACGTAAATTAATAGATACTTAGAAACAATGCATAATAATGCTTCCTACAAAATATCTACATCTTAACGATATGTAATCTGTGCACACACTCATATATATAACAAAAATTCCTAACATCACAGAAAATATGGTGAAGCACAGTTAACATCTTAATCAGAGACGACAAATAGAAAACTGAAACTTTATAGCGTCAAATAGTTTTTCCATTGACGATTGATTTATACCTCAATACACGTAAAATTCGATAAGGAGAGCAAGGTTTTCGAGAAAGAAAGATTGTAAGACATTTATACTTACGCTGTAGAGCCGATCGGACCCAGTTGTCTTTTATTAAACAGATTATCGCTGTATGATTCCAGTTCATCCATTTTTTCTCGTTTCTTTTCGAATGATGAGCTGGCGCACGGTTATAAAGACTGGCACTAGTTGAGAATCCGCTGACCATTATACAATTTAAAACTTCACGAATAAAAACTGGGAAAACAAAAAAAAACGAAATTGGAAATTTGAAAAATGAGCGAAAATACGATGTACTGGAATTCTGGTGGGAATTCAAAATTTCAGAGTGGAAATACGATAATACCCCTGGAACTAATAGGGGAATCCGCTGACCATATAACATTGCCAAAGGCTCAAGAGCTCATTAATTGAAAAGTGGGAAAAGAGAAAGGTAAGAAAAAAGAAAAAAAAAAAAAAAAAAAAAAATTAGAAATATCGTTTTTTTTTTAATGATGAGCTCAAGCAGGTTCATAGCATCTCAAACTAGTGGGGTGATTTGCTGCTGACCTGCTTTTATTTTGAAAATTGAATTTAGTGAATGAATGAGAAGTGGAGAAAACAAGGGGGAGAATATAGCGTGAGAACACAAACGTTCCTTTCACTGCACAAATCAGTTCCTTCACGAGCTAGGGAATGCAGTTGGGGAGCTAAAGGATGTCTGTTTCTCAGGCTGGTGGAAGAAAAAACAAATATATACCAAAAGTTAAAATAAAGCAAAGCTTATTTATTTCTTTTACTTGAGATCGATTGAAATCTTTTTCCACAATTATTATTTTTCATTGTTTTGAGCCCGAGAAGCTTAGTGCAAGAGTTTTATGAGATTGATCTGGTTTAAAATGGATTACCCTGGGAGAGTTTAGGCTTTTAGTTCTGTCTTCATGGTTCAGTTTCTGACTATATAGTATAGTGCTATAGCTACTAAGGTTAATCCTGGGTGGAGGACGGATGTGCTGCTGAGCCCTCTGAACCCTGACCCTGTTCCAGAGTAAAATCACTAAAATTCATACCCTGTTCCAGAGTAGAATCGCTGAAAACCTCACCCCATTTGGCGGTACCATTCCATATAGCGAATATAGAGGAGTACCCCCCTCCCCAGAAGCTGTTAAAGATTGGGTGTAATGTTCTCCCATTTCAGATCAGCCTTAGAAGTCTCATCCTCTTGAGAATAAGATTATTTGTTTGAGTTTGATGTACAGCTGTATGTTCATGCATTGTCTCATGCACAACTTTTAAACAAAAAAATGATACTCAAGGGAATGACGTGGTTTGAAATAAGAAAACATTACACCCAATCTAGAGGCCTAGCTCTGTCTTAACAACAAAGCAGCCAGACAAAGCATCTTATATATCATCTTTTTATATAGCTATTTCAATAAACGCTGTCATCGTCAAAGGCAATACGTCATAAAGAACATTGAAACAGTCTCAACACTAAGATCCATGTTTTTGACGAGAATAAGGAGCAGAAACACAAGTCATTCCAGCTATTCTTCAATCTTGGAATGACCTATCTCCAATGGCTTCTTGCATATTGCCTATCACCATGGGTGATGACAATGCTCATTGAAATAGGTGTATAATTGACAGCTGTCAAATATGACAGCTATCGAAGATGCCAAATACAGCTAACCAAAGACTGAGGAACATATTACAAATTCAATTGTTTACCCCTTCCCCCCAAATCACCTCCCTCTATGCTACTATAATGGCTAATTATTTTGTAATTTATAAGTATTTAATTTTTATATCTTTAAACCTGTGTAGTGGCCCCTCCCCAACCCCCCAAGGCTACACATTTGGGTTCAATAGCGACCTTAAGCTTTTCAAAATCTACGACGGCGACATCAACTGGAAGTGTAAATAATTTCTCTTTGGGGTTCTGTTCATTGGAGATTTCACTTTTCACAAGATTGTCAGTAAAGTCAACTCATCCACAGGGAAGACAGACTTTGAAGACCCCAGACTCAGTTGACATTGCCGTCATAGATTTTGAAAAGCTTAAGCTTAAATATCCGCATGAAAGCTGGAGTGAATAAAAAGTGAAGTGTGAATGGTAAAATGGAAACTGTGAGCAGTGTTATTGTATTGACCCTAAAATGTGTAATTATAAACAAATTATTATGCGTTATGAGCCGGAAATCTTAAACTTTTATCACTTGTTGTCCATATCATATCACCAACTCGCTCATAGACTCACTTGTTTGTGATATGGGTTTCGTGATATGAAATAGAAACTCATGAATGAAAACAATAACAAGTTCTTAACGTGTGACAATCTCTTATTATGCCAGGATGGTACGTGTACATACAGTACGTATATACAAGTTACTGTAAATATGAAATTTACATGCCATACTCATTTTTATAACAATTATACCACCCAGACAACTAGCTATAACTTGAGATGTCTGGGTAATTGACTTCTGTCAATCAAATTTCCATTGGTTTTTGTTAGTACTGTTTGATTGGCAGAGGCCAAAAGCCTAAATGACTAAGGCTGTGTTGGTTATGTAATTATGAAATTAGGTGTTGTATATTTTTTAATATATCCCCAGTGATATATCAAGTGTAAAATATAATCTCAGGTATTTGTCCATCTTCAACTGATGTTCCATTGTTATTCCCTGTCGCATAATAAAAATTAAACACAATTTTCTCTCGCCCATCAAGGTCATGCACCACACGCTTCTGCCCACAAGTTCCATAGTGTGAGTCTGATCCCCTCACGGTAGCAGCGGCTGTGTAACTGACATTAGGGAGGACTTCAACTGGCTCTTTGAACATCACACGGAATGTATTCTCTGAGCCATCACTGTTGAATGCTGTGTCATTATGTCCACAAATTTTTGCAGTTTCACTTTCTATGAGTTGCATTGTAACTTGAAAGTCACTGGGACCATTTATCGATCCATACATACCTAGCCCAACGACAAATATTCTGTGGCTACATGTGAACCGTATCCTATCACTAGTCCCACTGTATCCCCAGCGGCACTCAACTTTCGTGAATCGAGATATGACCTTCTCTCTGCCAGTCAAGCAGCAGCGAGGTTTGTCCATGAAGTCGACTGAGGGTTTTGGGTTAAGAGTGAAGTGAAGAAAAAGTGAAACCACTTCTTTGTCTGTAAGGATATTGGAATGGACGGCAGGAGATGATGCAAATTCCTCTACTGTCATCATGGGGAAACGGATTTGATAGAGTGCTTTTGACAAGACTGACCTGTAAAAGAGGAATATCCTATTGTTATATCATAATCACCAACATAAGAACCTCCATTACCACCATTATGTTCATCGTGACTCTCACTACCACTATCAACACTATAATCATTATCACCTCCTTCATCATCGCTACCATCACCACTATCATCACTATCAACATCTTCATTAGCCATTACCAACATCATCATCAACATCACCAGCACCATAACATCCCTGTCATCTTCCCTGTTAGGGGGTAAATTTCAGCAAGTAACATGCCCTTGAAACTGCAACATGAGAGCCACACACTAGCAACGAACCACATACTGCTCTAATAAATTACTGACAGCAAGGCCCTGTTAAGGGTAAATGCTGACAAGCAACACAAAAACATTCAGAAATTGTGATATGGACAGTTGTGAAATTCAGGAGAACATAGCATCGTCAACATCGCCATCACTATGACTATAGCATCACAATCAACAATCACTCTGCAATACTTTTAAAATCTATGCCCCTCCAATTCAAAAAACTGCTTTAGATTATTCTCGAAGTTTTATCCGTAAATTTAACTGATGACCTCCTTACAGCGAGGTCAAAATATTTTTAGTCACACAAGATCACGTGATACAACATTACAAAGAAAAATATTGTAACAAATTACGGAATATTTGAAAGTAAAAGATTTTATCAACACATTTTCAGGGTTTTGAAGTCTTGAGATGGTCTATGAATTATTTTAGTAAGATTTTTCTTACAGTACCTTTTGTTTTCAGCTGTGGTTTGAAGTCGTCTTCTTTGACACTCGTGCTCAGACCAGCGTACTACAGCTGTAAATAGCTGACTTTCTCGAATATTTAACGTATCTCGCTGTAAAACCACGTTAAGGGTATCATAGTCAATGTCAGTAAAGCCTTCTGCATTAACAGCTTCCACAGTATTTTTATCAATACAATCTAGGCATAGCGCTGCGAGTTGGGGTTCATCGAACAAGCGAGCCTGACTAAGCAACATGAAAGCATTATCAGGACTGAGATTTGTCTTTAAAAAATCCACACAAGCCTTCTCTAGTGTAGGAACTGCGTATTTTTTAGCAGTATAAAGAGTCGTCATGACAGTTTCAGGTCCAATTTGAACGTCATCTGTGTACAAAAAGCGAAGAAGAGCCAAGAAAGACGACGGTTCAACGTCGGGGAGTTCGACTTCGTCTGACTGTGTCGCGATTCCTCCATTAAACATGGCATCGAAAACAGCACTGCCTACTGAAAGGATGAACTTATGTGCTGGAATACGTCGTCTTTGAGGTCCTTTACCCACAAGGAAGTAAACATCACTGAGAATTTCGTTGTTAAATAGAAAAGCTATCCTGTCTTTAACACAGGTTTTCTCGGCCTGCCAGTTGTAGGTGGGCGAGCCCATTTTCACCTCAAAACTAAACGTCAAAACCTTCTTCTTTTGTTAAGGTTCTAGTAAAATAAACTGGCCAGATTTTAAACTCGAAGAAATACAGCAAAATGCCTCCCGAAACATATAAAATAATACTTCCTTGGTGATGTGCAGGTTTTTATTTATCAAGACGCACGAAAATATCGATCCCAGGGGTCTTAGCTTATACTATATAACGAAGCATCCTATTGGTCAACACCAACCCTCAGATTAAAGCAACCAATCAAATTTCCTGATAGACTCAGTACTATTTTCAAAATGGCGGTAAGAACGGCACGAGCGACAAGAGGGAAGGAAAATAGTGATTTTTCTTCATTAATAAGTGTCAAAAGTTTTAAAGAATATCTCTCGAATGAGCTGTCAGAGGAAGATATTGAAATGAAGAAACATGAGCCAACACATAGTGAGCTTGCAGAAGCGATGGGGGTTTCTCCTGAAACTGTTGCAGAGTTGGATGAAGTTTGCAGGTAAGCTTAAAAATTCTTAGTTTCATTCAAAATACATTTTTTCTTTGAGCATGATGTTATAGTCTTTAACTCATATACATAATGTTAAATTCAATACTTGATTTAAGCTTAATTGTTAGTTGTTTAAAATCATTAAACTTATATAACTTTAACTTTATTACTTTTTTCTGGTTCTATTTCTTATTTTTGATATTTAATATTTGTTTGTTTGTTTGTCTTTCTTTTGTCCACGATTTACCTTGGAATTCATTTTCTTGGAATCTGTTACCACAGTCCAGCTAACTTGAAGGTATTTTCTTTATAACTAATATATTAATTAATTTGTTTTTAGTCAATAGACACCTTGCAATACTTCGGAGTGCAGCTCAATTTAAAGGACATAACAATAGGTTTCCAATTCTCGTGAGATTTTGTTTTGTCCTCCAAACTGAGCTTCTTTGGGGTCATATGCAAGGGGTATATTACCCATACTCTCGTTTAGTCTCTCTCATGGCCATCATTAATAGTTCCTCACAGGCTCTTCCAACTAACAGGTGCTCACTCCAGTACAACTCCTTTATCTATTTTGTATGGTTGTACCTATCAAAATTGCATAGCTTTATTAGAAAGAACTTCCTTCTGGCAGGGTCCAGCAGAACTGTCTTTCTCACGGCCATCACTGATAGGCACTTCCAGGCTCTCCCAACTAACAGCTGCTCAATCCATTACACCATTCTTTATCTATTTTGCATAGTTCTAATGAAAAAACTTGTTTGTGACAGGGTCCAGCTGAACCAAGTGATTTAGACTCTGTTGATATTTACAATAATGATATCCCACCTGATACGGACCTCTCTTCTTTAAGGTAAAACATGGAAATAGAAATATAATAATAATAATAATAATAATAATAATAATAATAATGGGAGTTTCTCATATAGGGCATTTCAAATAATTTCAATGCGCTTTACATTATGAATGTATAACATGTGGTATATGTCTGGTGATGAATGATCTTCACACCAACTGCTTTGAATCAGCTGGTGCTTAACCAACTTTCGAACCTTTTACCAATAATTATAAATTTTTACTTCTATCAATCTATCCATATCTTTAGCCTTCATCTGTTCCTCTACCCATTCATCCATCCATCCACCCATTCATCCATCCAGCAATTATCCATCCATCCATTCATTTCTTTACTGTCCATTCCCATTTATCCACTCATCCATCCAGCCATCCATTCACTTGTACACCCAACCACCAACCCATTCATCCATCCCTCTAGTAAGTACCCTTCCATCCACCTACCCATTCATCCATCCACCCATCCATCCATCGATCCAGTCACTTACCCGCCCATCCATCCTCCCACCAATTTATCCATCCATTCATCCATCCAACCATCTATTCATTGACCAATCATCTATCCATCCTTTTTACCCATCCATCCTCTAACTCTCCCACCTGCTATCCATTCATCCCATCCCATCCATACATATTCTCTTTTAGCTTGTTTATCATTATATTTCTGCACTAGGCTGTTAAAGGAAAGAAAAGGCAAAATCACTCATTTTAGAAAAGAAGTAAATTATTTTGTAAAGGTAAGTTTGATACATGCACAGGAAAAAAAACCGGATTCCCAAATTGGGAATTTGTTGGGAATTTCCTTGAATTCCCAGTGAATTCCCATCCAATTCCCAGAGAGAACAAAATTGGGAACGTGGCACTGATTCCCAATGTTAGTTTGTTGGGAATTTTGTTTTCCTATTGGGTATTAGAAGGAAATTCCCAACAATAAATCCCAACGTTGGTGCATGTTCGAATTGGGAATTCAAGGAAATTCCCAACAATTCCCAATTTGAGAATCCGGGTTTTTTCCCTGTGATGTCTTTATGTATTTGAGTTTTTTGATTCTGGCATACCAAAGTTGATAGAAAAAACAGGCTAGAAGACAGAAGAGTAAATAGGGTGATGTTGGGTGCTAAGGTGGGTTACAGAAGTTGAAAATAAGGATAAATAACAAATTTTTAGTTGCATGATAGTGATAGTCACTTTTCATTAGGAATCCGTAACTCGCAAAGGAGCAGAAGAGCATAAAGCTATAGAAGAAACAGAAGTTCTTCTTTCCATTGCAATTTATCATCCTAAAATGGTAAAAATTATTATTGTTTTTGTTGCTTTCTTCATTTTTTCTTCATTACTAATTTTGTTTCTTCCTTCCTTCCTCCCTCCCTCCCTCCCTCCCTCCTTCCCTCCTTCCCTTCCCCCCTCCCTCCCTTCCTTCCTTCCTTCCTTCCTTCCTTCCTTCCTTCCTTCCTTCCTTCCTTCCTTCCTTCCTTCCTTCCTTCCTTTCTTTCTTCCTTCCTTCCTTCCTTTATTCTTTTCTTCATTTCCTTCTTTCGTTCCTTCGCTCTTTCCATTAATTCCTTTCTTTTTCCCTCCCCCCTCCACTGGTAACATCAGGCCATCAACCTTACCCTTCAACTTTCTTAATTATTTCTCTATTTCATTTCTTTGCTTTCCTATTATTCATAAATAAATATTATATTTATATATGCTTATTTTTATTTTTACATTATTAGTTAAACAAAGTTCAAGAATTTCTCGTTCTATCACATCAGGTGGGTTAAAATTACTCGTAGACTGCTTATACCTAACATAAATTGCTATGCACATTTTATTTGTATGTCACGATTAACCCTATTATTTAATTTTTACTTTTGAATGAACCCTTCTAAAAATTATTGTGGATGCAAGACTAACATGAAAACAAAATAAATCTCACCTTTTCTTGATGGAATTTTTGCCATTTCTTTTGAATTTCAATGCTAGCCTCACATCTTCTCAAATCTTTCAACAATCGATAGTCCCCTTCACAGTTCCCTGCACCATCTTGAAAGATAATCATTCCTGTGTATCGAAGCAAGGACAACGGTGACCTTGCAATGATAGAGACATGAATAATTGTCTAAGGTGTTAGGAAAGGTCTCTGTCAATAAGTGACCAGGCGAAAAATATTATTCTACTGCTTTGCTCACAACCATGAATAGTAAGTAGCTCAGTATATAGCTCAGTTTGTCAAAGAGAAGGTCACGTTCTGCCTGGAGCCTGAATTTTTTCAGAGAAAAATAGCTTGATGACCAAACTAATTTAATTTGTAAATAGAAACTTACCTCACTGCGAGACAAAATTTACTGTGCATCAGACCATGTTGTTCCAGGTGACCATAGTGACAACCCAAACCTTTTACAAGTGGCAAAATGCAAGGTATGTTACTTTGGAATAATGAATGTTTATAGCATCGATCAGGAGAAAATTGTGTTAAATGATTTGGTGTTTCTGGGAATTTATTTTGTTCTTTTTCCAATTACAGGATATTTGTAAATCTGGATTCTTTTATATTGAAAATGTGTTTTATAATGACATGAGGGATGGTCTTTCTAGAGATTACAGCAGGTAGGTCTACAGGTCAACAGAGAAGGGGGGTGGGGATGCGTTATAGAAAGAACTCTGTGAGAACATTTACTCCTCTTCTCTAAAAGTGAACACTTGAGTTTGTCAACCAATCAGATTATGAATCGAAAACAATAGAATTCGAGTTACATGTATTGAAAGTCTATAAAAGCTATTTAAGGAGATGAAACAGATGAAGGAGAAAGAAGAAATAAAAGTATATTTACACAAATAAAAAAAATAAAAAAACAAACTTGAATGTCAACGGTTAGAATAGAATGACAGTAACCATAAAGTTTTTGTTATTTGTTGAAGTGTTTTAGGAAATGCTTTGGGGAGGGGTGGTTTGTTCGCACCCCCTGCACCCCCAAGGCATTTCACATACTAGTTTTCTCCAGTGACTAAGTATGAAAGTGTTACAGTATTAATCAGTACAGAACAAAAATGTATATATTTTACTGCAGTAGCTAAAACAAATTTTCCATTTCTTAAAATATTACTTCATACACAGAATCAAAATATGGAGACCATATACTCTCTGTTACATGGGAAAACACTTCTGTGTTTCCACATGAACACAAAACTTGTCAGTCCAGAACAATAGTTATTCAAATTGGTCACCAAATTTACTTTTAACTGAAGCCACTATAATTTGATTAACTGACTTAACTGATGATTGATGACTGATAGAAAGACAAATCTAGTCTTTGGGAACCCAGCTGTTACAGATAATGGCACAAGACACCTGTGTAATAAGCCTGAAACATGATGACGTTTTACCCCTGTCTCTAGACCATAATCCTTTTCACACTGCTTTTGTTCTTTAATTATGACCATTGTTCCTGTATCCTCTAAGGAATCAAAAATTTTAATATGAAAGAATTTTAAAAACTATTATGGTATAGAGTCGGGAGTAAAACGTCATCTCGCTTCAGGCTTATTATTCAGGCTTAAAAACTGGGTTGAGTAGGCTTTGCAGTGAATTTTGGGGTTGTTTTAGGAAATAAAACGAAAACGTTTTATGAAATAGGCACCGGTCCAAAATGCGCTGCAATGACACCTGGATCCAGTTCTTCCCTCAACCTCTAAGCAGCTAATACCATTTTCCAATTTTGAGAAACAGCATTTTAAGTTGTCTTTTTATAGGAAGCTCAATCAAGGGCTGTGCACAAAACGTCTCTCTGAGTTTTTAATATCACACTTGATTTTTACCAGGATAATCACTGACTGGGCCAAGGACAGTGATGAGGACTGGAGTACCAAGCTAAAGGAAGCACAAACAAAGTCAATGGATGAGTCAGTGTTTGGAGAGCTCACAATCAGATTAGGCTATCCTTATCTTTACTGTCACCAAGGCAACTGTGAACACCTCATAATTTTTACTGATCTGAGGTATGTGTCAGAGAAGTTGACAAACTAATGATGATGGTGATAGTGATGTTGATGATGATGATGGTAATGATGGTGATGGTGATGGTAATGGTAATGATGGTGATGGTAATGATGGTGATGGTGGTGGTGATGGTGATGATAATTGTGATGATGATGGTTATGATGGTTATGGTAATGATGGTGATGATGATGGTGATGATGATGGGGATGGTAATGATGATGATGGGGATGATTATTGTGATGAGGATGGTGATGATGATGATGGTGATGATAATGGTGGTGGTGGTAGGTCATGGTGGTGGTGGTGGTGGTGCTAGTGATGGTTGTGATGATAAGAATGAGGATGATGTGGATGATAATGGTGGAGTTATTTACTGGTTCACTTCTGTACTTCATATATATTTTCCTGGTGTTCCCATCCCACCGCAAAAATCACCCCTTTCTTCAGGGCATACTGGAATTCAAGTTTCTGACTCAGTCAATAGCTAACTACTTACTGTTGCAGCAGTTTTCCCAGTGGAGTAAAAACCTTGCCCCACAAACAACGACACAGTGTTAAAGTAATTGAAGGATTATAAGGCAATCTTATTTTATTTTAACACGACAGTAAGCAATCACACTAATTAATAAATCAAATTTCCACAATCAAAGTTTTTCAATTCTGAGAGCTTGTTGGACATAAGAAGAGATAACTAGCTAAAAACTAGTGTGAGCTGCATCGGTGTTTCTAATGAAACAGTAATAATAAAAGGGTAAATTCTACACCGTGAAAAGATGAAAAAAACTTACTGACGTTTCGGACGCTAGTCCTTCGTCGGAGTAAAAGACAGCAGCAGTAACTAAGGAGAGTCGGTACCATGAATTGGCTAGTTTTTGGTGAAGAGATGTGCATTTGAAATGGCATAACAGAAGCTGTTTTTGTTTTAACAGATTACTTCATGTAGATGACAGCAAGAATGCAATGGACTACCCTTTACAAGTGTTCAAACATCGGTGCAGGCGGCGGCGATGTCGTGTGTGTAACATCTATACTGCAGAGTAAGTAAATAATTTATCTTCGTAGTTAATGTTACTCGAAATCAATTTGGGCAGAGAGAAAAATAAGCCATTAGTAGGTTTAGACTAATACTACTTCTTCCGAGACATTTTTATGGTCGTCACGCAACTTTTGTGGGGAGGTAAGCGTTGCGTGACGATGTTAGACTGACGTCTGTTTAAGGCGCAGACACACGGTGCAACATTGCAAGCAACAAATTTGAATCCGGGTGACACACTTTGCAACAAAATCACGCAACATCGCTTGTGTCAGCCTGCAATGCTAAGATATTTGGTCAGCAGTTACTAGTATAAAGTTGGTGCAAGCTGATTGTCTGGAAATTTCAAAATGTTGCAGGTAATGTTGCAGCCTTGTTCACACGATGAAATTTGTTGCGCGCAATGTTGCAAGAGTAGAGTACGATTCAACTTCAGATCTGTTGCATTTGCGTTGGGGAGACACTCTGCAACAGTCCTGTTGCGTGACATGTTGCGTGCAATGTTGCACCGTGTGTCCGGAACTTTAGGGGCTTGCGGTAATACAAATCCTAACAGACTAGAAGACTTTTCCCCTCATTAAAATGTCTTTTTACTTCGTTTTAGATGGGTTACGAAAAACGATATATTGGCTAGTGAAGACCCTTCGTTCTTCTGCGATAAATGCTTTAAATCGTTACATTACGCCAAAGGAGAAAAACTCTGTGACTTTGAGGCTTATCCGTTTATGGGATACTCGGACTGGTGACAAGAAACAAGTAAGGGTATTTGTAAATAGTATTCAAACTGAGCTAAATACTATCAATATATTGTACATTGCGGCAGAGACAGTAAAATACCAACAGCAAATAACAACGATAACTGCAACAGCAGCAACCACTGACGACAGCACTGTGGCACTGTTGCAAAAACAGTTGCAACAGCAGCAACAGACGGCAACATCTACAATGACAACAACAACATCAGCAACTACAACAGCAAATACAGCAGCAGCAGCCAAAACAACAAAAGCAACGGCTACTGCAACTTAACAGCAGTCAGCAGCAACTTCGGCCATGAAAAAATGCAATGAGGAACTACTATAGCCTATGGTTTTGGCCGATTTTGGTCCATTTTCACACCTTTTCAAAAAACATGTATTATTTAAGAAGGATGCAAAACAGGTCATTTTGGGCCATTTTTTACAGCAAAAGTTTACATTCACTAATTTTTGTAACTAAATAATTTTTTAAATATTCGTTTCGGCTGCCGGTCAATATGAAATGAGGGCAAAAAATAGGGGGAAAGGGAAAAATAAGTATCGGTTTATATACAAAGGTGAAAATATCCTTCTTTCGTGGTGAAAAGTTGCCATTTTCGATGGCTTTCCTTTGCGTGTGTACAACTCTTTGCTCGGAACTTTGCAATTGCTTGGTTTTGAAACTGATAATTTTGAGTCTTTGATTCTTGTTATCTGATTCAAATCGACCAATATAAACTTGAAACTAGTGATCAGCCGATAAACATTCGGGCTTGAGACAGGAAATGACGTCTAGCTTTTGAAAATCAGGCTTTGTTACGCTTTGATCCTATCGATACATTAGGGAGGGGAGGATGTAGCAACCAAACGTCTTTCGGCGTTTCGTCATTAAGTTTATTAGGGTTACCGGAAATTGATCTCGTAGTTCGTCGTTTTGTATTTGGCTTGAAACATCCACGACATTTTGAGACCTATATTTGCATCAAAACTAGCAGTACTCAGCCCAAAGACGCGTCTCGTGACTGGCTGTTACATGTAACGCCCATTTTGTTGAAGAGGAAAAATTGTTCAACTTTGTTTTTCCTAAGAGGATTCCATAAAAATGTCTGATTTACAGAGAGCAAGACAGCCACGAACCAAGGTATGTAATGAAATTATTCTCTTAGCCAACTTTTTATTTTAAGCATTGAAATACTTTGGGTAACTAATTTGATAATGTAAATCAAAGATAATATTGAACACTTTCATTTTGGCACGACGTTTTCGGAATATCCTGCTACCTCGGGTACTTGTGCTCGAGCGAGAAGACGGCTTGTAGCTCGGAGTTTCATGGTAGAATGCGCTACGCTTAATTCTTACATTTTCCAATGACTTCCTTCTCATTTTACTTCATTCCTCGATTTCTTCGTGATTGATGAACTTTCCCTACTTCCCCTACTACTTACGCCAAATCCATATTAGTTGGAAGGAATAATATCCAAATATATTAGAAAATTACTTGACCGTGGTTCAGTAAGCACCGGGGGAGGGCGGGTGGGGGGTGGGGGGGGGGGGGGGAGATTTAAAAGTTAATACAGTAAAATCCTCCAAAATTCTTCCAAAATATTCCAAAATGAGATGGTATGTAGCCTCGTAGGGGACTTCGTGTCCTAATTGCTGTATCAACCCTGGCAAATGCTTTGTCAAACAAATTTATTCCTCGGGCAAAGACACGTTATGTTGCCTGGAATGCAGTGACACGCAACGTCGAAGGACCTCGAAGTCATCACGACTACTAATAAAAAACTCTATAAGACCTGCTGTACGGGCTTGTACGGTAGTAGGCAAAGAAATAGGTGGTTTTCAGTTGGACTACAGTTAAATTGGAAACAGTTATGAAAAATTTCAGATTTCACATTAAAAGTGAAATCCTTTTGTACCCACAAGGCCCAGCCCAGATTTATGAACCTTCGTGGTATGTACATGTTGATATAAAAGTCATGTCACATGTACGACCTTCGTATCAAATTTAACCTCTATCACGTCTACTACATGTAACAAGAATGTTTTTTGCTAAAAAGCTTCAGAAAGTTCTTACTTTATCGATATTTCAAATATTCTACTTTACTGTTGTACTTATCACGGGAGAAATCAGGGGAAAAACAACGAAGTGACATTATCACGGGATCAGCTAGTGATTATCAGTGCAAATCACGACGGTTGGCCATATAGAAAACACATACCCTTTGAGTTATGCGAGTGGATCATACGTTAGAGTGAAAGCGCCCAGTAGTTATTTGCTCTGAGGATCCGGCAAAACCCTGAAAATCTAAAAGTATTTTAATGCTTGCGGGGGAATTTTTTTTGGAAGCCCTCTTTTCATACACACAACAAGGATCCATTAAGTGGTGTATTTTTTGTTTACGTTCTATACTAGCACATTTAGTCCTAACTATAAGCTTCTGAATATAGTTCGTTCTCTCAACATTGTAGCTATTATTTTTTCCATTTTAAAAGCTTACGTTTTGGAGAGTATTGTTGACCACCAGAGTTAAAAATAAAGTCCCATTTTCGAATTAGTTTAAGATTCTGCTCGGTGTTTCGAGAGTGACTGCCTCGTTGCGTACCATGTTGTGATAGTCAACTAGGCAACAGAATAAAGTCTACTTGTTTGAGGTAGTTTTAACAAGAAAGCTGTTATTTAGGCGATTAGTTCAGAAATAAGGCTATATTTTCTCATATAATTTTTTTCACAGAGAAAGACAACGTAGCGAAAAAGATGGTCAATACTGTTGCAACACACGAAGGCATCGCAAATCAGCCACAAAGGCCGTTTTTCCAGTGTTGAATCAAACGGCGACGTAGAAGGCATCAAGAAAATACACGAAGCCAAATCCAAGATCTGAAAAAGTCGCTTCGAAGTGATGGGTATTCCCCAAATCAAAAACTCGAAGGGTTTTGGAAATGAACATTTGCTGCTAAAGGACTTCCAAAAGTATTCCATAACAAATTCAGGAATGGAAGGAATGATTCAGAGTTCAGGACTTCCAAATCTAGCAGTTTGAAACATCAGAGACTATCAATTATGGATTATGATATGAACAAGGACGATTTCCAATAACCTTTATTTGGAAAATCCAGAAAAAAGTTTGATAAGACAATCAATTTTATTCCATGCAGGCTATTCAGTCCAGCATTATGCTCACATGATAGAATGCTTTATTTAACCCACTCATTAAAGATGCTTTTATTTATAAATGTATATCAAAAATTTATAATAGCAGATATAAGAGTGACATAGATTGCTTTCAAACAGTTGTTGTTCTA